>NC_142714.1:27995000-28295000 GCF_055471065.1 Atractosteus spatula | reverse complement strand
CCAGAAGTCTCTTGAGATAAAATCGGTTGTGCATTGAATTCCTGGGTGGCCAGCAAAACGAGAATCATGTCCCCACTGAATCACTGCACAGCATAAAGAATCTAATACAAAGAGTCCGTCCGGTGGACACTGAGGGGGAACCGTCTGGCTGGTGAGTGCACATCTGATCTGGTCCTTGAGGTTCCATCTTACAGCTGCAATGATCCTGTTGGGGGGTATGATGGGTTCAGGGAGTCTTTCAAAATCTGGGGGTCGTGGAGACGAGACAGGGCATCCGCCTTAGCGTTCTTGAATCCAGGGATGTAGGTAATGAAGAACCGGAACCTGGAGAAGAAGGGAGACCAGCACGCCTGGTGTGGGTATAGGCGTTTGACAGTCTGTAGGTAGGAGAGGTTCTTATGGTCCATCAGGATAGTGAAAGGGTGTAAGGTACCCTCCAACCAGTGCCTCCATTCCTCCAGGGCGAGTTTAATGGCAAGAAGCTCCCTATCACCGACATCATAATTGGCTTCTGCAGGGGAGCATTTTCCTAGAAAAAAAGGCACAGGGATGGAGGACACCTCTCTCTCCATGGTGTTGAGACAGTACAGCACCAACCCCATAGACCGAGGCATCAACTTCTAAGGTAAACGGAAGAGAGGGATTGGGGTGGCGGAGAAGCGGAGCCGAGGAGAAAAGTTGTTGAAGGCGATTGAAAGCCTTATCTGTTTCAGGGTTCCATTTACCAAGATCTGGGCCCTTCCGGGTCAGGGCAGTAATAGGAGAAACAACCGAACAGAAAGCTCTAAGAAAACGTCGATAAAAATGTGAAAAACCCAGGAACTGCTGTATCTGTTTCAAGTTCTTAGGAGTAGGCCAGTTTAGAATGGAGTCCCTCTTAGCAGGATCAATCTCAATACCCAGAGGAGAAAGGATGTAGGCGAGGAAATTAATTCTAGGGCGGAGCAGTGGCGCTGTGGCTAAGGATCTCCACCTGCTGCTGGAAGGTTGCCGGTTCAAATCCTACGGCTGGCAGAGAAATCCTACTCTGTTGGGCCCCTGAGCAAGGCCCTTAACCCCAACTGCTCCAGGGACGCCATATAAATGGCTGACCCTGCGCTCTGACCCCAAGCTTCTCTCTCCCTATCTGTGTACCTGTGTGTCTCATGGAGAGTAAGCTGGGGTATGTGAAAAGACAAATTCCTAATGCAAGAAATTGTATATGGTTAATTAAGTGATCTTATGAAAGGTGCACTTCTCCAGCTTTGCGTAGAGTTTGTTCTCAATCAGGCGCAAAAGGACCTCATGGACATAAGAGACGTGATCCTGGAGATTACAGGAAAAAATGAGGATGTCGTCAAGGTATACAAGGACATATTTGTGTAGAATATCCCTAAAGATGTCATTCATGAAACCTTGAAAAACAGCGGGAGCTGTTTTTTGATCAAGTGAATGGCATCACTTGATATTCATAGTGGCCATGAGAAGTAATGAATGCCGTTTTCCACTCGTCACCCTCCTGGATATGATTAAGTTGTAGGCACCACGGAGGTCAAACTTGGTAAATGCAATTTTACCAAAATGGTAGCGCCGTGGATAGATTCCAAAAATGATTAAATGAGAGGGAGGGGATAGCTGTTCTTGATAGTGATGTTATTAAGACCTCAGTAATCAATACAGCGTCTGAGAGTTCCATCTTTCTTCCGGACAAAAAAGAAGCCAGCACAAGCAGGGGAAGTGGAAGGGTGGATGAATCCAGACTTCAGCAATTATTGAATATATTCTTCCATTGCTTGAGATTCAGCTAACGAAAGAGAGTAAATGTGACCTCTAGAGGGAAGAGTTCCAGGGAGCAGGTCGATGGGACAATCATAAGGGCGATGTGGAGGGAGAGACAGAGCCTTCTGTTTACTGAAAGCCAGATGCAAATCAGAATATGGGAGAGGAATTTTAGAGAACTCATCCTGGGAAACAAAACAGAGTGAGATTTTCTTGGGGAGTTGACAGCAATTAATATGGCAGCTGGGTATCCAAGCAGTAAGCTCATTATGTGACCAGGAAATGCGTGGATTGTGAGTCCGTAACCAAGGGTAACCTAGCACCAGCAGGTGGGAAGGGGATTGGATGAGAAAAAATTGAATGACTTCCTGATGGGTTGCGCCGATGTGGAGAGTGAGAGGGGCTGTCTACTAATCAACCAGACCAGGAATCAAAGGGCAGCCATCAAGGGTAAACAAATGGGTAGGAAGGGAGACAGGTAGTAAGGGGATGTTCAGGGAAGAGGCGAATCCAAAGTCAAGGAAGTTTTCTCTGGAGCCTGAATCAATAAAAGCAGAGAGAAAAATTTGGAATTTGTCCCAAAAAGGGTTGTAGGGAGAAAAGGTCCGGATGTGGAAGTGGAAGTGGGTACAATACTGGGCTTAACGGTGAGCAAAGAAGTATGAGGTGGGCAGATAGGACAGGAAGCATGAAGATGGTCTGAAGCCACACAGTAAAAACAACGTCTCTCACTAATCCGACAGGGCATCTCAACAGAAGACACTCTAGTTAAGGGAGTAGCCTGAGGGGGAGTGGAAGGGGTTTGGTATTTAGATCTGCGTTCCTGTAGTCTGATGTTGAGCTCAAAGATCCACAAAATGAAAGCCTATAAGGTAGGAAATGGTAGATCAGGAAAAGTGGTAGATAAATGAGGTGGTCCTTGAGTTCATCTGACAATCTACGGTAGAATAATAATAATAATAATTCCTTATACTTATATAGCGCTTTTCTGGACACTCCACTCAAAGCGCTTTACAGGTAGCCACCAATGTGCAGCATCCACCTGGATGATGCAACAGCAGCCATAGTGCGCCAGAACGCTCACCACACATCAGCTATTAGTGGGGAGGAGAGCAGAGTAATGAAGCCAATTCATAGATGGGGATTATTAGGACGCCATGATTGGTAAGGGCCAATGGGAAATTTGGCCAGGATGCCGGGGTTACACCCCTACTCTTTTCGAGAAACACCCTGGGATTTTTAATGACCACAGAGAGTCAGGACCTCGGTTTTACGTCTCATCCGAAGGACGGCGCCTGTTTACAGTATAGTGTCCCCATCACTATACTGGGGCATTAGGACCCACATGGACCGCAGGGTGAGCGCCCCCTGCTGACCCCACTAACACCTCTTCCAGCAGCAACCTTAGTTTTTCCCAGGAGGTCTCCCATCCAGGTACTGACCAGGCTCACACCTGCTTAGCTTCAGTGGGTTCCCAGTTGTGAGTTGCAGGGTGATATGGCTGCTGGCTCCTGGAATTCTAGGAGATTTGATCTGCCAACGAGAGGAAATCTATGATGTAATCCTGAAGCGACCAAGAGCCTTGGGTAAGGGCAGTGAGATACAGCCAAGTAATGTGAATGGTGCAGACTGAAGACAGATTTCAGGGTGGATGTTAGAAGACCCAGGGATATTCCAAATGAGGATGTTAGACACCCAATCCAGTGCTTGACCAGTAAGGTAAGAAACCATAAATGCTATTTTCTCAGGATCAGTAGGAAAACAGTCCGGGGAGAGGTGGAAAGCCATCCAGCATTGAATGAAAAAAGTCTGGAACTTTGTGGGGCTTCCATCAAACATGTCCAGAGGAGGAAGTGGTAGAGGGCAAGCAGGTGCAGTAATAGGAGCAGCAGGCTGTGGATGTGCAACATAAACTACTAATCGCTGAATCGTTGGCCGAGCATCCGGGAGTGCTCTTGAAGGATAGAGAAAGAGTCAGCCTGGCCCGCTGTGTCCATGTCTTTAGGCTCACTATTCTATCAGGAATACTGAAAGGGGTGAGTGGTTGAACCCCTGTGTGAAGCCGTGAGAAAGGGAGTTCGAGCAAATGTAAATCCAAGATTCCAAATCCAAGTCGTTAGGCAACAGTGAAGTCAAAAGTAGGAGAACTAGGTCAAGTAATCAAGGAGTCAGGTAGAGAGTATTAGAGCACACAAGAGAATGTTGTGGAAGACTTCTCAATAGTGAGTGTAGGTAAGCTGGTGAAGAGTGTTTAAATGTTGAAGAGAGAGAGACGTGGTTGGATAATTAATTCCTGGATGAGCGTGTGCAGTTTAGTACGCTTGGGAATGCCAGGGCACTTACGGGAGAAGGTATGAGTTGGGACAACTATTTGCTGAAATGTACCATGGCAATGATTCATTGTCAGCAGGAACTGTGAAAGAAGCTATACGGGCACTCTCACATGGACCATGTGCAGTTCCCCAGGAGTAACAGAGTGCTTCTGAAGAACAAGCAGCCCATTGCTCAGTCCTTTGCTTTGATTGGCTTCATCTCAGTGCTGATGGGAAAAAGAGCATTTTATGGTATATTTTAAATTATATTTCTAATTATTCTAGAAGTATTTTATTTGGTATCTTTTAATTCATTTTATTTTGTCTTGCCTTGTCTTTCTCACACCTGAAGAAGGCTCCACGGCCGAAACGTTGTGTTTTTCAAGTACAACTGTTTGGTTGGAAGTGGACCCAGAACACAATCCAACATATTTATAAGCATTGTTATGGGAAATTATTCTTCATTTATTTGTTTTCCAAATTATGCAGATTAGGAATGAGGAATGTATCTGCCACATAAATTGAGAACTGCCTATATTTATTTTCATGACTTAATGAAGTCACTGCAAAGAGAACTAACTAAAAGGTTAGAAAATAATGAAGATAGAACACCAATAATAATTCATAACATTTATATTCATCCCTAAATTTTCTTAAAGCACATACACCAGGGCCAGTTTCCCAAGAAGCCAATTAACCTACCAGTATTTGGACTTACAGTTTTTGGACTGCGGAAGGAAACTGGAGCACATGGTGAAAACCCACATGAACACTGGGATACTATACAAACCTCACACAAGTTGCACCCCAGATCTGGAATTAAAACACAGGGCCCTAGCAATGCCGCTGTGCCACCATGCCACCAACATCATTTTTATGCATACAAGCTAAATTAATTCATTAATTCCAGTAAAATAACATTTAGATTAGAATCAGATTTAAATGTTTCATTTCCAGAGTTAAGGGGAAAACATAAGTTACACAAAATAGCAAGCCAAAGAAACACAAGAAACTATGCATGATTTAGGGAATTATATTGGCAAATGATCATTGTTGTTGGTCATATTCTATTGTTTAGATTTCTATTTATCTACAAGAATGTGTTTCAAAAACAGAAAAGAGCATCGCAAATGGATGTCTTCAGTCTTGCATGTGTTTGTTCATATAAATCAATAATAAGAAAATACTATACAAATAGGATGTATGAGATAATTCTGAATCCCTGAATAGGAGCCAGTAACACCCTAATACCCCATACTTTACTTTTTCTGCTTAATCCTTGCCAAAGAAATCCAGGCATGGGGCAGGGATTAATACAGTATGTATCCATGGGAGGCCAAACCTTACTTACAACAAGAGGCCCATCTAGCCTTCGGCTGATCTCCTTGGCTGATTTCCGTAAATGCAAAAGTCTGAAATCTATAATATGTCATGTTCTCATTTTTATGATATATAGATAATATATAGAGTCCATACATACTGACAACACCAATACAATATGCTAGCTTAAAATAAGATACAGCAAATATCTGTGGTTGTTGAAATTATAATCATTTCAATTTTCATGCTGCAGAGATAGTGGAATAATCATGACATCTGCTGTATTCAATATTTTGACACAACTACATAGCTCATTATTTACTTGATTAGATAATGAAATTATTTAATGACACAAAGCAGTTCATTAAAGTTAAATGAGAGTCTGGGACTTAAATACTTAAGCCTTTACGCTAGCCAGCTGACAGAAACAGTGCATCACTGATACTTAAAAATATAAAAAAAGGATTGACAAGTTCATTTCACTAAGTGATTAAAAGATAAAGATCAGATGATTAGTGCAGTTACATGGTTAGAACCCTTAGGAATCAGCTGATATCATGCTTTACCTTCCTACTCCAGGGGGAGTGGGTGAGTTTATAGCTTGTACCATGTCTGTGGTGAGGGCATCTAGTAAGCTGGTGATGAACTCCACTTTCTTTTCATCTGGGCATCCTAGGCCAAAGAGAAAGGAAAGATTGTTACTGAAGTTTGTGATGCCTGAGGACTAGCAGACAGTTTGCCAGCCAAGGTTTCACTTGAGACAGAAGGCTAAGAGATTAATTCACTCAGAACAGTTTGCCACTGCCCATTTCTTCTGCTTTAAGAAAGGTCAATTTATGGTTAGATCATTTGATTCAAGCCAGACATAAAGTTGAAGTATGCTGGCGTCCTGAAGGTCCAGTGGGCTGCAACAGCCTGAGATTTGCAATAGTGTAAAAGTTATAAGAAATCAAAAAGAGCAACAACAGATCAACATTTCAGGGATAATATGCTGATTGATGCCAAAGCTCTGTATAATAGGGCATAGTATCTTCACAGTGCTTGCTGGTGGGCTTTTTGTCCGCAATTGCCCTGGATTGTGTGTGTAAATGTTACCTGGACACATTGTGAGTCTGACAGTCTTCATTGTGAAATCAGAATAAATTTGGTCTGACCATGTCACATTAGATAGAAAAATAAATACAGACACACTCTCCCAATACAGCTTTGACGTTTGAAAATGCCTGTACACAATACTCAGTAGACTTCCAATTATTTTTCACTATGAATGTGTAGCGGCAATGCTTGTTAATAAGACAGAATTAAGCGTTGCTGTGCTTTCCTAAATGAGGCCCCATCTCTCTCTTCATCTCTGTGGTGCATCCTACTCCAAGCTGCACCTCGATTGGTTGGCCGGTAGCCAGAGGACGCCAGGACAACGCCTATTGGACGACTGCTGAAACAGAGTTGCAACAGAGCCTGTCAGCTGGTTTGGTGTTCGTGCCGGGAAATATGAATCCATACACAGTGGATAAGTAAACCCCATGTTCTACATTGCATCTCGGGAATTTAATTGTTACCTCAACACAAGTTGTTATCAATTTAATTCATGAGTAATGTATTTTTTTCTCTGTTGTGTATCTCTTTGTGTTTGCATCTCTTCGAGATTATACCTTGTATATTGATAACCCTCACAGTAAGGTCTGCCGCCTGTATCCAGGCAGACTGGTATATGTTTGGTGCACAATTTATGTTTAATAAATGTATCTCGTGTGTTGAATCCGTTTGTGTGCGTTGTTAGTTGTTCTGACTGATTTTCTAAAAGCCATAACGAACCACCTCGTGATTACTGCTACAATTAATAATTGTCTCAGTAAAATCACAAAACCCCTACATTTATTGGTGCCCCGTGTGAGGATGGGTTTTAGAATGAAATGAGAATCAATCGCACAGAATAACCGATGCTGTGATTTCAGTGATAGCGCAGCCCCACGGTTCCTGTACACGAGAAAAAGGGTGTGCTGATAACTGCGAAAAGAAATCCTCCTGCTCTTTAGCGTTTATTGTAACATTTGCTGATTGGAAATCCATCTGCTCGGGTGTTTAGATTCCACACTGTGTTGTGTAAAAAAAAAGTAATACTCTTTAAGTTTCTGCTAAAGAAACTGCTGCTGAGGGAGTTAGGAGAGACCTGGAAGCAAGCTTGCAGAAAAAAGAAAAAGAAATTGAGATTTTACATGAGCTCAACCAGGAAAGGCAAAAGGAGATTGTGCGTGGTCCGGATGAGAGAGAGAGACTGCAAAAGGAGCTAGATGCTGCCGTACGGGAAGCAAAACAGGCTAGATCCCACCGGCATGCCAGCCCACCTAGCAGCCCGGATCGATCACCCAGCGTGCCGGGAGGAGGTTTCTCCTGGCCAGGGTCTGTGGTCGGGTCGGCATGGGGGAGGTCGCCGAGTCCTGCGCAAGACGCAAGGGCGATTCAATCCAGGCATAGACCCCCCGGTCCTGATCACGGCCGTCTCCCTGCCCACGGAGAAGCCATAAAAATTAACCTCCACTCCCTGAGACAGCTAGCAAAAGATGTAGAAAGGTTCGACCCGTCAGTGTCAGGGAATAATGTGGAGACCTACATCAATGAGCTGAAATACACTTTGCAGTTAATGCCCGAAGCGACAGAACAGGAAAAGGCTATGTTAGTAACAAAAACTACCATCCAAGTGGTCCATGAGTGGATGTCTAGACAAGGACCGGAGGTCTGTAGTAGCTTTGAGGAGCTGTGTCAGGCAACGATCTGAGAATTTTCGGCTTTTTATTATGAGAGGCTTAGGCGCACTTATTTTGCAGGGCGGAATGAAGAGGGTTGCGAAGAGAACGTGAATTTCAAAGGTTTATTCATTGCTAATCTGCATCCCTCAGTCAGGAAAATGATTGTGATACATGCTGATGCAAAAGAGATGAAAATGGCTGACATTAGGAGGTTAGCGCAGAAAGCCTGGGGAGCTGAAGTCTCTACTTCATCAGAGCGCAAACCTGATAAAACGGCTGTGTTCGCCACTAAAGCCAGCAGGATTGACGACTCGCCTCGGCTCGAGGGAGCTGAGGTTTCTGAGCCCGATAAGCCCCTGCAAGATAGGCAGGCAGGACCGCATTAAGTGTCAGAGCCGCCGTGAGCACTCCGGGGAAGGCAAGGGCTCAGGCAAAGCATATCATAAGGCTGGACAAAGGGAGTCTAGGCTTGAACGAGCCTTGCTTGAGAGATCAGGACAGGGTAAACCTCCCACACCGACTGCCGGAAGCGTGAATGAGCTGAGGGGGACCACGCCACTCCTCACTGGAGGAGGTGGGGATCTGCCTCCCTCAGTCTATCTGATTGGGTGGGAGGGTTCCTGACTGGAGGAAGGCAGTGACTCCGAGTTGGGCGCTGACCCCACCCCTGAAGCCAAGGAAAAGGTAGGCTTCAGACAATTCTTAGGGGATCTCAGCCAGAAAGACAGAGCAAGGCGCTTTTATATCAAGGTTTCTCTGGAAAACATCTTAGATAGAGAAGCAATGATTGACACTGGGGCTGAAATTAGTTTGATGTCAGCCGATTTACTTAGTGAGCTCAAACGAGGAGCGAAAGGAAAAGGCATCAGACTTAAGGTAGAACCATGTGAGATAGATATTTCCAGCTATACCCAGGATCATGCCAGGATCACACACCGAGTGTGGGTGGCACTGAGGTTTGGTCCAATGAACGTAGTGCATCCTGTTTACATCTCTAGATTTAAAACAGAGCCACTACTCATTGGCCAAGACCTGCTTGACAGGCTGGAGCCTCTGGTGGACTGCCAGCGTGGAAAATTGTGGGCTCAGGTCAAAAACCCTAAGCCTGTCGTACAGCGAAAAGGGGGGTTCAGTGGTTATGCTGTGCTCACACAGTGCCCACTGAACACTATAGCTGAGTTGGAGGTTCCTCCTGGTTCCTCTGGACGAGAAATAAATGTCTCTTCTTGCTTTCCAAAAATACAGGGAAGTCCTGCCCAGGCCAGCACTGCCATGGTCTCCCAACCACAGGAGCAGTGCTCCGAGCAGCTGCTTGACCCACCAGGTAAAGCACACCCCTTTTTCATCCCTGAAGAACAGTGGATCTCCCTGTCCGATAATGAAAGGGAATCCTTTCTGTGCATCCTGGCACCTCAGGCGGACCAGGACTACCACCCCGTGGTGGTGGGAGGGGTCCAGGTGGCAGAAGTGCAGATTGATTATGTAATTCTTAGCCTCAGCTCTGAGAAGTCCATAATCAGTGAAGGTCTGTTCGAGCACCTGTCGCGAAGCCGTCAGGTGGCCCTGGTGATGCAGTCACAGATTCTGTGGTGGGCACCCCCACCTCACAGGCCCATACGGAGCAAAGGAAGCTGTGTAGTTTCCATCTTCATCGGAAAAAGAAGGTGCGCTCACTACTTCCAGGTAGCACCTCAGCTGACCCACTCGGTCTGTATTGGTGCAGACCTGTTGGTTCAACTGGGTGCCCAGCTGGACACAGTCAACAGTGTGCTGTGGATGTGGGTGAACCCAGATGCCCACTCTCTAAGTGGCGACCCCGAGAACATTCGGTCAGGTCAGACGATTCCTCAGGCCTGCCAGGTAGTAAACGAGTTGGACCTGATCGTTCCTACGTCGACGGCAGGATTTCTGGTACGCCTAGTCCTAAAGAAGAGACAGAGAACAGACGCCGAGATGGTTTTCTTCCAACCATCAGCTCAGTTTATCAGACTGAACCTAGTAGTCTGTGGTACCCCCAGACTGGGGCGGAATGGCCGAGCCACCTGCCTGTTAGTGCAGAACATAGCAAAACGGGATGTTAAAATCCCTGCTCGCACATACAGATGCAGCCATTCAAAGTGCGCGGCACAAACACATACTGCAGGCATTTGGCTACGTCATCGCGCATCATACCGCGGTACGTGATTGGTTGACCCACAGGGGCACTCGTGGTGCATTGGTCAGTCGTAGAAAGATTTAAATGTCTTTACCATGCCCGTTTTAGTATTGACTATTTATATGGAATTTTACCACTGAAGGGAAATCTTAGTAGCTGAGCATAAAAAGAATAGGAGCATAACGCGTGTGAAGGCCATAAACGATATTAATTTTGGAACATAAACATACAGTATTACAGTATGTAAAGTGTATATGGCTGATCTCGGTACTTTAAAGAAAAAATACACACCAGTATTCCATTTCTCCCTTAACATTTTAAGCATCGAAGTCTTTAACTAACGTGAAATAACGTGTATAAAAAGTGGTAGTTTTAAACTTTTCTGCGAATACGCTCGATACCGGAGTAAACAAGCATACTTTTAGAATTTGATTAATAGGGAATATAATATGGAATTGCGTATCTAAAGAAATTAATAACTATATAATTATATTCATGTACTGCAACACAAGAATAGTATACGCTGTACAGTGGTGTGGTGGTCCAAGTGCCCGACTTCTAAGCGAGAGGTCGGCTGTTCAAATCCAGATAGTGTCATGACTTTTCTTTTAACAAACATTTCTTTGAAAAAATAAAATAGCAATATTATGGACAATTAATTGACTTTTTATATTTCTAAATATCACAACATGTTCGAATCTAAGTCATTTTTTAATATCAATGGATAGTCACCATCTTTCCTTCTGATAACAGTTCCTGCTTCTGCTTCTGCTTCCTGCTTCTATCGTGTGGGGATCTCTTTAGATCTCCCTTCAGATTTAAAAGGTTATTAATAATATCTTCAGTGTCACATCTTCCTGGTGTAGCTGATCTTTTGCTGCCCACGCATGCTTACACAAGCTCCCTGGGTAAACTATCACAAAGCTTTAGAAAACTAAACATTTTTATTATCAACAAATTGTAAATACGATGTTTACATTGGCGTTATTAATTTTTCACTTGAGTGTATGGAGGATTGTCAGCTGTCACTGAGAGCAGACCCTCCCCCCTCTTAGGCTGCGCAAACGATTTTTAAAATTTTTATAAAGAAATGTAGGCTGTATGCGTTACAATATAAACATTTACTGTCAAACTTTAAATCAACAATTGATTTAAAGACGATCTGTCAAAGTGCAATGAAATACAATATTGTTGTTGTTATTGTTGTTTTTATCCCGTAAAGAGCTTTGAGAAGCCACCTTTAAAGGCGCTATTTAATGATAAATATATTTAGTTGAAAAGCTGTACAACGCAATAAATTTCGTTACTCTAGGAGGTTTCGTGAAAAAGCTACAGGCGTGCCAATTGTAATCGTTTTTATTTTTAAATACATTTTAGCAAAGTCATCTATACAAAAAAGTTGCATTTAATACCACTCGACAGCCGGCTGGCTGCGCCGAAAAATAGATAAAAACCGGTTTAACAGCTCTGTTGTTTTTATCCGGTAAAGCGCTTTGAGAAGTCACCTTTAAAGACGCTATATACAATAAAGTTCATTATTATTACTATTGTTAATTTGCTGGACAGAGAGGTGAACATTATTACGCAGAAGACAAAGGTAGCGATTTACGTTGCATTGTGCATTGTGCTGCTGTAATAGTTTAAAATAATTAAAAGTCCAAACAGTATCAGCTTTATTTATGGGTTGTAATTTAAAAAAGTAAAAAACCGCACTCACAATGCAATTTAGCGCTTTCTGGCAAGAGGAGACACCCAAATTAATAATGTAACATGCTACTGTTTGTACATGAACATAGTTATACTGTTATTTCTTTAGATACGCGATTCCATGTTTGTTTTTTTTTAATCCCTGGCGGAACCTGGCTTCCATAAGAATCAAGTAATAGGTTTATTCCATGCTGAAAAAAAGAAGAAAGAAAACACATTCCATAAGAATCAGTGCCTTTATATAGCACCTTTAAAGGTGGCTTCTCAAAGCGCTTTACAGGATAAAAACAACAATGCCAACAACAACAATATTGTATTGCATTACACTTTGACAGATCATCTTTAAATCAATTGTTGATTTAAAGTTTGACAGTAAATGTTTATATTGTAACGCATACAGCCTCCATTTCTTTATAAAAATTTTAAAAAATTGTTTGCGCAGCCTAAGAGGGGGGGTCTGCTCTCAGTGACAGCTGACAATCCTCCATACACTCAAGTGAAAAATTAATAACGCCAATGTAAACGTATTTACAATTTGTTGATAACAAAAATGTTAAGTTCTCTAAAGCTTTCTGACGAGGAAGTCGTGGTCAAACAGCATGCCGCCCCATATATCAAGGAGCACTTTGGATCAAGGCACCGTCTCTTTCAAGACAACGATCCGAAACACACAGCAGCAAGGGCGGGGCTTATAGCAGAAGGAGTGAACTGGGTGAAAACTTCAGCCGAATCCCCAGATTTAAATCCAATAGAGATGTTATGGCATTTGATGAAAGACTATGTTCGGAAAACTGCTAAACCCAGCACAAAGCAAGAACTTATCACTGTCAATATAATGCCAATAATATTAGCTATTTTAGTTTTTCGAAGAAATTTTTATTTGTTAAAAAAAAACTGATGGCACTAGCTGGATTTGAACAGCCGACCTTTCATGTAGAAGTTGGGCACGTAGACCACCGCACCACTCACAAAGTCATATGATGAGTGGTGAAACAGCCCTACACATAAAGTATCAACAGACATTGTACAGCGTATACTATTCTTGTGTTGCAGTACATGAATATAATTATATTGTTATTAATTTCTTTAGATACGCGATTCCATATTATATTCCCTATTAATCAAATTCTAAAAGTATGCTTGTTTACTCCGGTATCGAGCATATTCGCAGAAAAGCTTAAAACTACCACTTTTTATACACGTTATTTCACATGTTAGTTAAAGACCTCGATGCTTAAAATGCTTAGGAAGGAATGAAATACTGGTGTGTATTTTTTCTTTAAAGTACCGAGACCAGCCATATACAGTTTACATACTGTAATACTGTATGTTTATGTTCCAAAATTAATATCGTTTATGGTCTTCACACGTGTTATGCTCCTATTCTTTTTATGCTCAGCTACTGAAATTTCCCTTCAGCGGTAAAATTCCATATAAATATTCAATACTAAAACGGGCACAGTAAAGACATTAAATATACATATACATACTGTATACAGTACAGTTTGCATACTGTAATATATTTATGTTCCTAAATCAATATATTTTATGAGCATGTGAAAGGCATGGTGAATCGGAGATTCTCAAAAATTACTGTACTTTGCATGATTGGAAACAAATGCGTGATTGGATCAATGAAATGCTGTGGTGTTACTTTTACAAAGACGGTCAAAAAAAAATAAAATCTTTTTGTTTACAAAGACTGTTACAAAGAATGTGGACCAGGGCAATACTTTGAGGTTACAGCTTGTCCAAGGTCATTCATTATTAATACTATTAGTAATATCTTGGGTTAAGACTTTGATGGTGACAGCTCAAACATGAGAGGTTGAGCTTTATTAGCTCCACCTTGCAGAAATTCTGGATACTATTATTTTACTTGCGGTACCATGCAGTACTATGTGAGAATATATGGTATTAATATGGTAACTTGTGTTACACCGCGACAAGCGCACCGCATTATAATGCAGTATTGCCTGCTTGTTTTGAATGGCTGCATCTGTACCCCCGGCGGATTATTGCAATTATGCCAATACAGGGATTCCACAACCAGGAGGTGTGCAGGGTGGACCTTAGCGATAAGGATGAGATGGTTGTGTACACAGTACATGCAGGTGTTCCGACAGACCACTCAGCCGAGGGTGTGACTCGGGACACCGCCATGCCGTCAAGAGCAGGGTTCCTAGAGCAGATACAGAAACAGGTTGGTAAAGCAGATGCCCTGGAAACGGAAAACCAGCGTCAGCAGCTGCGTCAGATCTTCCAAGATTTCCAGGAAGTGTTTGCACGGGATGCCTATGACTGCGGGATGACGGATTTGCACATAGAGCACATTCCCACTGCCCCCGGCGCCAGCCCAACCTATGTTAGGCAGTATCGCATTCCCCTCACGGCATACGAATCCATAAAGCAGACGTTGGATGCTCTACTAGAGCGTCAGATCGTAAGGGAGTGTAACTCCACTTATAACTCCCCACTGTGGTCGGTGCTGAAACCCAATGGTAGGTGGCGTCTGACCATTGACTACCGGCAGCTGAATAAACAGGTTCCTTTGTCACGATGGCCAATGATCTACCTAGATCAGGAGTTAGCCAAGGTGACAACAGCGAAATATTTCACCACAGTGGATGTGGCCAATGGGTTCTGGACTCTTAAGGTAGAACCGACAGACCAGTACAAACTGGCCTTTTCCTTTGGAAACAGGCAGTTCACCTGGAATCGATGCCCCTTTGGGTACTCCAACTCCCCAGCAGAGTTCAATATATTTCTGCACAAAGCGATGCAGATGCCCGGGGCAACCTGGTCTATGTGGATGATATTCTAATGCGGAGTCAGTCCTGGGAAGAACACATGGCAGAGATCAGGCAAGTGTTGACCCAGCTCTCCCGTGCAGGGGCCAAGCTGTCCCTGGCTAAAGGACAGTGGTGTAGGACCCAAGTGGAGTATGTGGGACTATTGGTTGGAGCCTAAGGCATACAGCCACAGTCCAGCAGAGTCCAAGCTATCCAGAATATAAAGTCGCCCACTAACCTGTCTGAACTGCGCAGCTTTCTGGGAATGTGTAATTATTCCCGGCAGTTCATTGAGGAGTATGCTGAAATAGCAAGGCCCCTCCACAGGCTGTTGCAGAAAGACATGCCTGAGTGGGGGCCTTCCCAAGAACAGGCTGTGATGGAGCTGAAGCGCAGACTCGGTAGTGCGCCATGCTTGGCCTACCCTGACAAAAATAAGGTCTTCTACCTTGAAGTAGGGTTCTCAGAGCACTGCCTTGGGGCTGCTCTGAGTCAGCAATATGACCAAGAGCGAAGGGTGGTGGCATATGCCAGTCAAGCCCTGAGCCCAGTGGAGCAAAAGTTCTTAGACTGCGAGAAGGCCCTGTTGGTCTGTAGAACATTTCTGTAGTTATGTTGGGGGACAAAAGATCATCATTGAAACCTGCCACCAACCTGTAATGTTCCTGCACAGCCAGAAACTGAAAGCGGGCAGGGTGTCAAATAGACAGGATTGTGGCATGGATGATGGCCCTACAAGGCTACGAGATTGAGGTACATTATGCACAGAGCAAAAAAATGTACTTGGGACAGGGCCTGGCTTTGGGCCAAGTGTGTCACGGCTGTGACACTGACATGGAAGCTCCAGAAACTATCCCCGCTGCTGAGTTACCGAACAATCATTGGTACTACGATGAGAACGTGGGCCAGGGCTTACCCATGGCCTATGTTGACGGTTGCTCCTTTTGCCACAAACAGCAGGTGCTAGCAGGGATAGGAGTAGTCTGGCAACACAATACTCCCTGGGAGCCGACCCGCTAGAAGCTAGGACCAAAGACTAGTCAGTATGCGGAAGTAGCTGGGGTGCTGATCACCCTCCAGCAGGCCCTGACACATGGCCTTAAACAGTTTGTCATCTGTAGTGACCCCAGAAACCATGGCTGAGGTCAAGGCAGTCACCCGACGCAGGGCTAGACAGGATGGCGGAGCTGACCCTCAATCTGTAGTGCTTGGGTCACAGGGATTCAACAATGATCTTGCGGAGATGCAGAAACAGGACCCAGTGATTGGGCAAATGTATCGGGCATATCGCGGACTCAGTGCGTCAACCTCTTTCGGAGCAGGTGCTGAGCCAGTCTCCGGAGCTGAAGGAGCTGGCAGAGGTGAAAGACAACCTAAAAATTATAAAGGGGTTGTGCCTCATCTGTGTTCCAGAATGGGAATCCTAAAACTGCCACGGCTGGTCCTGACAGTACTGTGGATCGCCACGACACAGCCCCTTGAAGTTGTGGAACCCGGTCCTCCTACCGGCATAGTCCTGCAGGACGCTCCCGGATTGTTATTAACAAACTGCAGAACATATACTCAGCGAGTGTATGTACGGCTGGACCCAAGTGATGGGTTTCGGAAGCACATCGACATGAACAGCAGGGTGTCCTATCATGGTTGGCAGTGGGCTAAGGATACTGTATGGCATGCCCAGCTAGACCCTATACACATGCTCCGCCAGCTGAGGAAGGCGACAGTCACCCAGGAGGAAATGACAGGCCTCAGCCGCCCCAAAAGGTTCTTGGGGGGGCTGATTGCTGCAGCCTCCACTGTGGGTTCGCTATTTTCAGCGGGTCTGTTTGCTGCTAACACTGTCACCCTGACCACCCTGAGAAGGCAGGTGTCTGAGTTACGTAAGGAAATGCCAGAAATTAATGACAGGCTGTATCAACAGCAACAGTGGCTGGAAAGCCCAGGGAAAACCTTACAGGGCACAATTGTAGCAGTAAACCTTCATGCAGCAGTGTTAAATAACACCCTCCACACCATGGGCAGGATTGTCGACGTGATACAGTGGGACTATGCAAAAATTCCAACCTACTTAGTTCCACTTCCCTTAGTAGAAGAAGTACTAAGGACAACCACTTCCGAGATGGTGCAGCCATTGCAAGCACATCTTGCATACAGTCTAGGCAGTGCCATTCACATACATGTCAACCCCGAAGCCAGAGAAATAGATTTCCTGTTGAACCTTCCCATCGTGAGTAGTAAGGATATCTATAGACTCAAGTCTATATCGAACGTTGGCTTCTGGAGGGGGGACATGCATGTGAAGTTAACCACCCCACCGCTCGTAGCTTACCAGGAGGATGATCCAAATTTGTACCTTGTTCCAAACCTGAAACTGTGTATATCAACTAAGGACATCCACTGGGTGTGCCCAAGTAAGCCATTCTTAAGGGACACAACCCAGAGGTTGTGTGGTATCAGGAAGGGGGCCGTCACTGAAAAGTGTAAAGCCACAGTAACGAGCAGAAGGGAGGTTAACGAACCCCAGGTTGAGCAGGTGGGAAAGAAATGGCTGGTCAGCACACCACAGTTAACTGTTACAGTAACCTATGACAGACATGATACAGCTACCGAAGTGCAGCTACCCAACCAAATGGTTTTTCTAAAAGTTCCTGAAGGGGCTACAGTGCATCTCAAGGATTTAGCACTATACCACCTGGAGTCAGAACTATATGAAACAGAACTCAAGATTGTGGATGCTTTCAGAGGACACAGCGCTGACTTGGATGACAGAATCCAAGAGACAGTAAGCCTTGAGGGGGTACAGGTAGTCAAGTTTGTTCTCAATGATACTGACATACAAACTACGCTGGTAGGTCCCAGACACGGTTGTTGTGGATCCTCTGGGAAGCTGGGAATAGTAAATGTGGTCATATTGACACTGCTGCTGGGTAGCTGGATCATGGCTGGTTGAATGTGTTGGATGCTGTTCTCTTGTATCAGAGCCTTGCGGGGTAGTTTGAATGAGACAAAGGGAGCAATGGTGTATCACCGAAATCAGGCAACCACTCCCAAACGTCTGCCTGCTGCAGAGCTATCCAATACTGAGAGCGAACTGCCTGAGGTATAAGGTCTACAGCTAATGATGATGCCCGATACCTCATGTCT
This sequence comes from Atractosteus spatula, assembly GCF_055471065.1. Lineage (NCBI taxonomy): Eukaryota > Metazoa > Chordata > Actinopteri > Semionotiformes > Lepisosteidae > Atractosteus > Atractosteus spatula. The sequence goes on along the minus strand of NC_142714.1, from coordinate 28,277,065 downwards.
ATGTACCTTATAACCGAGAGCAGGTATACGCAATGTTCTTTACAACACTATTTCCTGTATGAATTCTCGAGAGGTAATGTGAATATTGGGTGGTAATATCCACTGTGTTACAACAGAAATCACTTAACTCTGTTTTTGTTTTGAAGGCAACTACACCTCAGGACCTCGTGACCTTCAAAAAGGGGGGATATGTAGTGGCAATGCTTGTTAATAAGACAGAATTAAGCGTTGCTGTGCTTTCCTAAATGATGCCCCATCTCTCTCTTCATCTCTGGGGTGCAGCCACAGAGAAGCTATTCATGCAGGCTGATTTAAGGTGTTTTTTTTTTGATAAGATACAACTCCCAAACGGGGATCCACTTAGCTAAGCCTGGCTATCATGATCAATGGTCATCCCTGGCGCCTATCTGTCTAGGGAGTGCCAGATAGACATCTGGACTGCATTCCTAAGTGTCAGGAGTAAGTGACTCATCTCTCACCTTGATCAACCAATCAAGGACTGGCAGGGCGTGGTAACACCAAGTGGGTCTCCCATGCCCACCAAACTCTCAACCAATCAGCACACATCTGTGTCTTGGTCAAAAAGGTAGCACACGCTCAGGTCGGGGCTTTCCTTGGCCATTTTCGCACACCCTCAGAGACAATCACATGACAACTGCCGTTGTCTGCACTGGGACTTGGACTTTGTTCTAAGCGCGAGGCTGAGGATCTCGTACGGACTCAGAATTTCACCAACGTGAATGCTCCGCTTGATCAACGGAAGCCTACAGTTGGACCCTCATCGACAACCTGAATAGCTTATTCAGAAGCAGCGCTGGACCGGAAATGAACCAGTTTTCTTTCCGTGCAAAAGATTGACTTGCGAGGACCCGCGGTCATACTCTGTGCATAGAGACTTTCTACTACTCAGCCGGACTACTGGTAGTCCCCTGGGAGCAACGACTGCCCTGCACGCCACAGTTAGATTCCTCCGCCCGTCCTACTCCGAGCTGCACCTCGATTGGTTGGCCGGTAGCCAGAGGATGCCAGGACAACGCCTACTGGACGACCGCTGGAACAGAGGTTGCAACAGAGCCTGTCAGCTGGTTTGGTGTTCGTGCTGGGAAATCCAAATCCATACACAGTGGATAAGTAAACCCCATGTTCTACATTGCATCTTGAGAATTTAATTGTTACCTCAACACAAGTTGTTATCAATTTAATTCATGAGTAATGTATTTACCTCCGAGTCTAGGGTAACAGTGGGCAATAACACTGATTAGCGATTTGGTATAGCCGAACGATATATTGAAATATATTCTCTGTTGTGTATCTCTTTGTGTTTGCATTTCTTTGAGATTATACCTTGTATATTGATAACCCTCACAGTAAGGTCTGCCACCTGTATCCAGGCAGATTGGTATATGTTTGGTGCACAATTTATGTTTAATAAATGTATCTCGTGTGTTGAATCCATGTGTGTGCGTTCTTAGTTGTTCTGACGATTGATTTTCTAAAAGCCATAATGAACCACCTTGTGATTACTGCTACAATTAATAATTGTCTCAGTAAAATCACAAAACCCCTACAAAAGACAACTCCCTGCTGATTTAAGCATCATGGAGCAACCTTTTGGCTCCCGGCCATAGGACAAGGAGGCCAGGACCCCCATGCAGGGTGACCAAGGGGTAGCTGCAGAGGTGGAGACGGGATGGAGGTTGGATCCAAGAGACATGCAAGAGAAATAGATAGGGATCTTGTAGGTATTTATAGCATTTGGGAGAGGAATGGATGTCAGGAGCGTTTGCCAATTACTGACAGTTGAGTCCGAAAGAACTTGGTTGTTGTCATCCCTCCCAAACTTTCGTTATAAATTCCATTTCACTAGGAGTGACAACACAGACAATTAAAGCAACATGGAGCGAACTGAGGGCTGACCTCCCGGCCATAAGACAAGGAGGCCAGGACCCCCCCAAAAAAAACAAGAGGGACCCCAAACCACCCATGCTGAATTTTAAAAGCATGGAGGATGTGAGAAGAATTTGTGGTGTGAACTGTGGGTCATCACAGAAGTTGGATAGCAGCTTCCAAAGAAGGAAGGCTTCCGATGACCTAGGTGAGTTGCTTATTAAAATAAACACATATGAGCAGCTAGGAGGCAGCCTTGAGCTGGAAGAAATGTCCGCAATTGCCCTGGATTTGTGAGAACTTTGTAAACAGGAAAGGAAGTCACTGGTATTATTAAATTTACCAAAAATGGCGATGTTATCTGAATGGATAAAGGTTCGAGTTTCCAATTGTGCCCCCAAAAGCACCAATGGAAATTGGAGACTCCTTCGCTTTATTCATACTGTGAATAGAATGAGGAACGGAGGTAAACGGTAACGTCTTGGGCCTTCTATAACCATTGAATTAGATAAGAGTCTCCTGGGAAAATGGAGTGAGCGTGTAATGCTGATCCGTGTAAACCTGTTGACGTGTAACCTTTTGGTATCCGAGGCAGAGTTAAGTATAAGGGACTAACTGCTTGGATTCTTACGGGCTCTGGAAAAAGACTGAAATTGCTGTTGACCACTCAACGAATCCATGTTGGCGCTGTGGAGAGGAAAACAAAAACTCCCGTTGGGAAAAAATAAACCTCTGTGGGTCCTGGCCCAAAAGGATGCTCCCCCTCCAGGCAGCTAATCGGTTTATTGAGTATGGCTCGGCCCTGTAGTACTGTTACTGAGAAGATGCTGGACTGACCCAGAAACAGATGTGGCTTGGAAAGTGAAGCGAGAGCAGAACTGGAGCTGAGAAGTTGGCATCAGTAGCAGCACAGAATGAGAGGAATGAGCTCGGGGCCAAATTGGATGCCGGGGATAGAGACGAATGAGTCAGGGACACCAAAAGTAGGAATTTACGAATACTTGTATGAATATAAAGCTTTGGTAGCAGCAGAGGGTGAGAGGGATGGACCTGAGGCCAAACTGGACACCGGGGATCAAGACGCAACGAGACAAGGACATAAGACAAGGGCTGAGTTGGACACCGGGCACAGAAACATGAATTAGACACAGGATGACTGCTGACTGAGGCGGAGGTAGGACGTCGGACAGACCCAGGGCCGAGGAGATGGCATCAGTAGCAGCGGAGACAGGAACCCGGGTCTGAATTGAACGCTGGGATAGGGACACGAGACAGGACAACTGCTGACTTAGCTGGAGTTAGGATGCCGGACAGACCCAGGGCCGTGGAGATGGCCTCAGTAGCAGCGGAGACAACAGGAATGAACCCGGGGCTGAATTGAACGCCGAGGATAGGGACATAAGATGCAGTTAAATGAGCAGGAGAAAAGCGAGATTAAAATGACACGGAGGAGGCTTGAGATTCAGAGGAGTGAGTTTAGACAGGATAAGGAAAACAAATACAGACTGCTGAAAGAAGAAACGCAGGGAGGTTGCAGAATGGATGGTCATGGGATTGCAGTGATGGTGGTTAAGAGGTTCCGTTCTGCTGTGAGCTGAGCAGAAGCATGCTGAAGAGCCATGGTTTATTTATTACTCTCTCTGAAGTTCAAAGCTTTTTTTTTGCTTTATGGTTCAACAGGTTTGTGGGAAGAATGAATGTGACCAACATTAGTAATGCGGTTGGCGAATATGAGATAAACAGCATTTATTTATTTTTTAATCCAGAGCATGGTTCTATAGATACGAGGGTAGGCTCAGCAGGTTGGCTGCATTGGCAGCTCAGGATTTGTGCCGGACTGGAGCGTAGTGTTGCTGATGATGTCGTCGGGAGATGCGGAAGTTTACTGGGAGTACAGGATACGTTAAATATATCTTTGATAGGAAATTGAGTAATATTCCTAGATGTACATCCTGCATGAAATCTGTTTTAACATAGTTTAGTGATGCTTTGCTACTGTCCATATGATAATGGGAGGAAAGGTTTCAAATGGGAGATTTGCAAATGTGGCAGCGAATGTGCGTTTGCAGAGAGCAGCCATTTAAAAAAAAAACAGGAGAAGTAACTAGGTAGTCGAATGCTAGGTTTTTCAAAAGGACAGGTTGACAATGGTGGGTCTCGGTCTTGGGAAATGTCAGGAGCCAGTGCTAATTACTGACAGCTGAGTCCGATTGAACTTGGTTGTTGTCATCCTTCCCCAACTTTCGTTATAAACTCCAATAGTGATTGAAAGATTCTGTTAAAATGCATTAGGCATTCTGCAATTGAAATGTAAGCAAATATTTAAGTGGTACAAAGTTGTAGCGGCAATGCTTGTTAATTAGACAGAATTAAGTGTTGCTGTGCTTTCCCAAATGAGGCCTCATCTCTCTGTTCATCTCTGTGGTGCAGCCACAGAGAAACTATTCAAGCAGGCTGATTTAAAGATGTTTTCTTTTAATAAGGGACAGCTCCCAAATGGGGATGCACTTAGCTAAGCCTGGCTATCATGATCAATGGTCATCCATTGGCGCCTATCTGTCTAGGGAGTGCCAGATAAACATCTGGACTGCATTCCTAAGTGTCAGGAGTAAGTGACTCATATCTCACCTTGATCAACCAATCAGGGACTGGTAGGGCAGAGTAACCCACATGGGACTCTGATGCCCATTAAACTTTCAGCCAATGAACAAGCTGAAGTTCCTCCAGGTAAAAACAGGCAACACAGAGAGCCTGAAGGAGACTTTCTGTGGACTTTTCTAAAGGGAATTTAAAGGAGAATTCCAGGGCAGGATGGCCCAGGAGCAGAAGGCTCCCAAGGGCAGGACATTCTCGCAGCGCGCCTCCTGACCATCCTGAGACTCAGCCCGGACAACCACGGTACGGCCAGTGTGTCCGAGTGCCAGAACTTTCCTTTGTTCCAAGAGTCTAGAGCGGAGGTTGCCAGAGAGTAACCAGAGGATCCACCCGAGGTTAGCACCAGCAGCAGGCCTCGTGAACAGGTCAGAACTGTGGACAGCTGAATCACTATTCAGAACTAGCTCTTCATCAGGAACGAACCGGTCCTCTTCCTGACTTGCTGGGATCCACAGTCATCTTTTCTCCTGTGCGCAAACTTTGCTAGTTAAAGCCAACACTAACTAGCCGGTCAGTGAGCATCAGCAGCGCACCGTCGCAAGCCGCACAGCACAGCCTGGCACCGAGCCAGAGAGCGCGGATTGGACAGCAACAGCCTGAAACTGTTTCAGAGAGCCCGCAGGAGATCTGAATCCCCAGAGATTGGATGAGTATTCAACTTCAATGCATTACTGCTCGAGAATTCAATTGTTATCCCAACCAGTTGATATCAATTTAATTCCTAAGAGTTATGTCCTTGTTTTGAGTATCTAATGTAGAAGTTATAACCAAGTTCATTTACGAAACGGTCAAAATGAATGATATACTGAACGTATGTCCTCTTGATATATGTAACTCTTCGTAACTGATTGAATATATACCTTTTGTATTCTGATAACCCTCTCGATAAGATCTGTTAGGTTTATATGCATATTCTATGTATTAATAAATGTATCCTCGTGTATTAGTACCTGTGTGTGTGCGTTGTTTGAGTTATACCGCAAGGTTGGATTCTAAAGCCATTAAAAGAATCATTTTGTGATTTACGGCGACAATTAATAATTGTCCCCGTAAATGCCCAAACCCTACAGAACTGGTGCCTCGTGAGAGCACACTACAAAGTGAAAAGTCAAATGTGATTGGATATCGAAGAACAATGCATTATGTGAACTTAACATACTAAGATTTTAGGTATGAAATATAGAAAAAAATAATAAGTCTCAAAATATTTCTTAATTCATCCTCTCTCTTGAGAAATCAAGCATGCCATGAAATTAGTCAAAATTTAATCTATTTTTTGTCTAATATTGACTAATATTGACTTATAGAGCAGCATGAAGCCCTCATAATACTTTGCTTTAAGTAATGGAATACTACCTTTTACACAAAATAAATGCTTTTCACAGTAAAAGAAAAAAAAACTCAAGAGTGCTTTGACAAGTTCGGTGCATAACATCTTTTCTGAATAAACAAACTACCTGTAAGGGGCAACACAACAATCAAATTTGCTGGACAGAGAGGTGAACATTATTATGCAGAAGACAAAGGTAGCGATTTACGTTGCATTGTGCATTGTGCTGCTGTAATACAGTTTAAAATAATTAAAAGTCTAAACAGTATCAGCTTTATTTATGGGTTGTAATTTTAAAAACGTCAAAAACCACACTCAAAATGCAATGCAGAGCTTTCTGGCAAGAGGAGACACCCAAATTAATAATGTAACATGCTACTGTTTGTGCATGAACATAGTTATACTGTTATTTCTTTAGATACACGATTCCATGTTTTTTTTTAATCCCTGGCGGGACCAGGCATCCGTAAGAATCAAGTAATAGGTTTCATTGTGCTTTGACAGATCGTCTTTAAATCAATTGTTGATTTAAAGTTTGACAGTAAATGTTTATATTGTAACGCATACTGTACAGCCTCCATTTCTCTATAAAAATCTAAAAGATCATTTGCGCAGCCTAAGAAGGGGGGTCTGCTCTCAGTGACAGCTGACAATCCTCCATACACTCAAGTGAAAAATTAATAACGCCAACGTAAACGTCGTATTTACAATTTGTTGATAATAGAAATGATAAGTTCTCTAAAGCTTTGTGATAGTTTACCCAGGCAGCAAAAAATCAGCTACACTGGGAAGAAGCGACACTGAAGATATTATTAACAACCTTTTAAATCTGAAGGGAGATCTAAAGAAGCAGGAAGCAGAAGCAGGAACCGTTGTCAGAAGGAAAGAAGGTGACTATTCATTGTTATTAAAAAATGACTTAGATTCGAACATGTGATATTTAGAAATATAAAAAGTCAATTAATTGTCCATAAATTTGCTATTCTATTTTTTCAAAGAAATGTTTATTAAAGGAAAAGTCATGGTGCCAGCTGGATTTGAAAACCTAACCTATTGTTTACTAGTCCAGCACCTAGACCACAGCGCCACTCGCAAGGTCGCATGATGAGTGGTGAAAAAGCCCTACACATACAGTATCAACAGACATTGTACAGCGTATACTATTCTTCTGTTGCAGTACATGAATATAATTATATAGTGATTAATTTCTTTAGATACAAGATTCCATATTATATTCCCTATTAATCAAATTCTAAAAGAATGCTTTTTGACTCCGGTATCGAGCGTATTCGTGGAAAAGCTTAAAACTACCACTTTTTATACACGTTATTTCACATGTTAGTAAGCATGACTTCGATGCTTAAAATGTTTAGGGAGAAATGGAATACTGGTGTGTATTTTTTCTTTAAAGTACCGAGACCAGCCATATACTGTAATACTGTATGTTTATGTTCCAAAATTAATATCGTTTATGGTCTTCACACGCATTATGCTCCTATTCTTTTTATGCTCAGCTACTGAAATTTCCCTTCAGTGGTAAAATTCCATATAAATATTCAATACTTAAACGGGCACAGCAAAGACATTAAATATACATATACATACTGTATACAGTACAGTTTTGCATACAGTAATATGTTTATGTTCCTAAATCAATATCTTTTATGAGCATGTGAAAGGCATGATGAATCAGAGATTCTCAAAAATTAATGTACTTTGCATGATTGGAAACAAATGCGTGATTGGATCAACGAAATGCTGTGGTGTTACTTTACAAAGACGGTCAATGAAAAAAGGAATGTGGACCAGGACAATACTTTGCATTTACAGCTTGTCCAAGGTCATTCATTATAAATACTATTAGTAATATCTTCGGTAAAGACTTTGATGGCGACAGCTCAAACATGAGAGATTTATTAGCTCCACCTTGCGGAAATTCCGGATACTATTATTTTACTTGCGGTAACATGCGGTATCATGCGGTACTATATGAGAATATACGGTAACATGCGTTACACCGCGAGAAGTGCACCGCAAAATAATGCGGTATCGTTCACTTGTTTTGAATGGCTGCATCTGTATAACAGCACCTTTAGGCGTAATTGCTGACTGGACTGAGCTTTCTCTTTCACATACTGAACATGCTTTGAAAATGCTGAACCATGTTTGCTGCTGTGAACGACCCTGGGGGTGGGGACCAACTGTGAGATTTCAGAGAGAAGGGAAACTAGAAGGTGGAGAACAGCCCTGCCTTCTTACAGGACCCTCAGTAAGACTGCAGCTCTATTAACTTTTATGATGTAATGACGAACACCTAAGGTAGTGCTTTTTAATTACCTTGAGATGCTCAGCATTTACAGCCCTGCCTGACCTGTGAAAAAGTTTCCATCTTAATTGTGTGTCTTAAACAGAACTTCAAACACTCAAATTATTTTTCTCGTTTTACAGTTCCTGGGTCTATTTTTCTCCCTTCCTCTCATTCTGTTTCTGCCGACTAAGTGCATTTCATGTTAGGAGCAGACCTTGGAGCAGCAGGTGAATCCAATTAGAGATCTACAAGACATGACCAGCAATGGGACTCAATGCTTCAGTTCATCTTTAATTGAGCATAAAAGTAGACATGACTGCATCAAAATACTCACATTGTACATGCATAAAGGGTACCTCCTTTTACAACCATGTACTTTAATCATTTATAGCATGTATATATTCATGTATATTTTCATTTTTTATATGTTGCTATTAGGCCAGGCTGTCAAAATACAACAAAATTCCACTGTTATGCTGAAGATATTCCAGTCTACCGGCATACATCACAGAATCTTCAAATTGCTCAGACAGCAGTAATCAAATGTCTTAGAGATATATAGTTGTAGGTGACTCAAAGTTATCTCCAGTTCAACAAGAATAAGATCAAGATGATTTTAATTGGCTGTCCCCATGAAGTCTTAGTCTTTTGATTGTCTGAAACTCACTTTTGATGATACATAAATTATTCCCTCAAATTCGGTTAAGAATTTGGGGGTGATTTTTGACTCTTCTGTATCTTTTGAATCATATATCACCAAAGTTTGCAACAAATCCTTCTTCCATTTATGAAAAATATCCTGTTTAAGACTTATTATTTCTCTTACAGATGCTGAGAAATTAGTCCATTCTTTCATCTCCTGAAGATTAGACTATTGCAATACTGATCACATTTTAAAAATCCTTGTGTGGATTTTTCTCCTGTGCTGAAAATCTACACTGGCTACAAGTCTCTTACGGGATTGATTTTAAAATTCTCTTGTTGACCTACCGGGCACTACACAGTTCTTCTCCTGTGTACGTCCAAGAGTTACTATCCCATTATCCACAGCAACCCAATTTGCCTACTTCAATCAGCCGGTTCTAGACTACACAATTGTCCAGGGATTTTATACATGTTAGCAGACTCATCTTTTTCAGCAGTAGCCCCCAGTCTATGGAACACACTTCCTGATCTTGTTAAAAATGCACCGTTGTTATTAAAACTCACCTAAAGAATTGATCTTGATAGCCTTCAATTCCTAACATAATTCTTATTTTAAATATAATAATTTATATATTTTTTTATTATTCATTTTCTGGTGCCATACATTTTTCTTTTTATGAATAATTCAAAGTATATTAAAAATATTCAGATTGAAAGGCACTACTGTATACAGATGCAGCCATTCAAAACGCACGGTACAAACCCGTACCGCGGGCATCTATGCATGCGCCACCGTGCCCTACCGCGGTTAGTGATTGGCTGGCCAAAATGACCGACAGGGGCACTCATGTTGCGTTGGTCGGTCGTGGAAAGATTTAATCATTTAATCTCTTTACTGTGCACGTTTTAATCCGCATAGAATTGAATATTTATAAGGAATTTTACCACTAAAGGGAAATTTTAGTAGCTGAGCATAAAAAGAATAGGAGCATTACGCATCTAAAGGTCATAAATGATATTAATTTAGGAACATAAACATATTATGTAAACTGTAGAAAAAATACACACCAGTGTATTTGCTAGTTACTTGTATTTGTATTTGAAGTAGGCAAGACTGAGAGTATTCCATTTCTCCCTAAACATTTTAAGCATCAAAGTCTTACATGTGGTTATTTCAGAAACTTTTTTATGTGCTCCTTGCTCCTTCTGACCATGTCACTGTACGTTTATACAGTATACAGTACTTTGTGAGAAAAGTGATAGTTTTAAGCTTTTCTGCGAATACACTTGATATTGGAGTAAACAGAAGCATACTTTTAGAATTTGATTAATAGGGAATATAATATGGAATCGCGTATCTAAATAAATTAATAACGGTATAATAATATTCATGTACTGTTGCACAAACAGTAGTATAAGACTTTCCATTGAGACATGCTTGTCACATGACTGCCTTGGTGGCATGATCGCTTAAGTGACTGAGGTTGAGTGTTCAAACCCAGCTGTTGCCATCAGTTTTCTTTTAACAAATAAAAAGTTCTTTGAAAAACTAAAATTGCTAATATCATTGGCATTACAGATGCAGCCATTCAAAGTTCGCGGTACAAACACGTACCGCAGGCATTTCCCTACGTCATAACGCGTCATAATGCATCATACCGCGGTACATGATTAGCTGGCCAAAATAACCGACAGGGGCACTCATGGTGCGTTGGTCGGTCGTGGAAAGATTTAATCATTTAATGTCTTTACTGTGCACGTTTTAATCCACTTAGTATTGAATATTTATATGGAATTTTACCACTAAAGGGAATTTTTAGTAGCTGAGCATAAAAAGAAGAGGAGCATAACGCATCTGAAGGTCATAAACGATATTAATTTAGGAACATAAACATATCACTGTATGTAAACTGTACCATATATGGCTGGTCTAGGTATTTTTTAGAAAAAATACACACCAATCTTCCATTTCTCCCTAAACATTTTAAGCATCAAAGTTTTATGAAACGGTCTCCAAATATACGATTGCTATATAGAATGAATTTTTATTTTAAAAAATTATTTAACACCAAAATTAAGCTGTTTATTTTCCTCCGCCTGAGAATATAGTCACTCGTTGCTATGCAACGCAGAAACACAGCCACAAGTAACTAGCAATGAGGGGACATTAGCTAACCAATATGATAAAGGAATACATTCTTTTTTAGTTTATTTCTTTTGCACATTTATTTGAACATTTCCATTGATTGTACAAGCACTTGGAAACTGTCCAATCCCTAGCTCGTCAGGGGCCTGGGCGACCTCTCAGCACTGCCAGTGGCCACAGCCCTTATCAGGGCTACCCCACGGCAACCTATTCAGCAGAAGGGGGGCCCTTTCCAGGTTCGCCTCAGGCGGGAAGGAGATACCAGACCAGCAGGGTCCAGCCCGCCACCCCTGCGCTGGTGAGGCCGAGCCATTATAATGGGGAGGTCCCATGGCAAATGTTTGAGGCCAAGTTTCAGATGGCAGCCTGGGCAAACGGCTGGTCTCAGGTGGTGATGGCGGGCCACCTCGCCACGGTCCTGGAGGGGAAGGCCTGCCAGACATTGCTGGATGTACTCAGGGACCAGCGGTACAACTATGCGGCGTTGGCGTCGGCCCTCCAGAGGCGTTTCTGCGGGAGAGGGGAGGCACCGGGACTGCTGCGGGCGAGATTGGCCCAACGCCGCCGCCTAGAGGGAGAGCCACTGGGTCCGGTGGCCACAGACGTGGCCTACTTAGCCCACCAGGGTTACCCTACTCTCCTGGAGGAGGCCCGCAGGGAGACAGCGCTCCAGGCATTCCTCCAGGCCCTGGTGCCGACTGAGGAGCAGCGCCACGTGATGCTGTCCGCGCCGGTTTCCTTGGAGCAGGCCCTGGCTCTGGCTGAGCAGGCTGATGCTGTAATTAAGGAGACCGGTGGGCACCAACGGAGGCGGGTCATCTGCCACCGCTGTGGGGAGAGGGGGCACATCGCCCGGGAGTGCCTGGTGCTGGAGCCACGGGGACTCCGGAGGCCGTCGGGAAACGGGAGCGGGGCGGCCTAAAGGGGGTTAGGCCGCCCTTGAGTGACGCTACCCCCGCTCTGGAAAGCCAGAAGGAGCGCTTCACCCCACCTGCTGCCGTGGGAAAGGTTGTCCACAGCCGGGGCTTATTTCTTCCCTGCCTAATCGAGGGCAGACCCTGCCAGGCCCTCTTCGACACCGGTTCGACCATCACCCTGCTGTGGCCTGGTGTCCTGCCGGACACCGAGGATGGGAAACCACCAGCCTGCGCCTGAGGACAGTGACGGGGCAGTGCACCAAGGTCCTAGACAAGTGGGCGCTCTCCGTGACGTTTGGGGATGCGAGGGTGAAACACCCCTTATACCTTGCCCCAGTCCGCCAGGACTGTATCCTGGGGTTGGACTGGTTGCAGCAGGTGGGTGGTTGCCTTGACTTGGGCCGGCGAGAGTTGGTGGGGCAGGGGGAACGAATCAGTCTCGCAGCGGGCGGGCGGGTGGTGTCCGGGGCGCGCGGGCTGACTGGAGCGGGAAGCTGAAAGGATACAGTCCTCCCAGACTGGGGCGAGGTAGAAGGGGTATTTCACCCTTGCAGTCACAAACTTCTCGGTGAGCGCCCGCTTGCCGAGGACCTCTGCGCACTGCCCCGTCACTGTCCTCAGGCGCAGGCTGGTGGTTTCCCACCCTGGGGGTCCGGCTGCCTCGGTGCCTGGCAGGACACCAGGCCGCAGCAGGGTGATGGTCGAACCGGTGTCGACGAGGGCCTGGCAGGGTCCTGAAATAAGCCCTGGCTGTGTCCAACCCTTCCCATGGCAGCAGGTGGGGTGAAGCGCTCCTTTTGGCTTTCCGGAGTGGGGGTAGCGTCGCTCAAGGGCGGCCTTCCCCCCTTTAGGCCGCCCCGCTCCCATTGCCCAGTGGCCTCCAGAGTCCCCAGGGCTCCAGCACCAGGCACTCCCGGGCGATGTGCCCCCTCTCCCCACAGCGGTGGCAGATGACCTGCCGTCGTCGCTCCCCTGGCTGTCTCCTCCTCCCCATCTGATTCCCCGTGCGCCGCCTCCGCTGCCCAGCAGGGAGCGCCCCTCCGTTGGTGCCCACTGGTCTCCTCAAATACGGCATCAGCCTGCTCAGCCAGAGCCAGGGCCTGCTCCAAGGAAACCGGCATGGACAGCATCACGTGGCGCTGCCTCAGATAGTTGGGCATTCAGGTAGATTGCCAAGCAAAAGGATTAGTAAATATATTTTGTTAAAGCAAGTCAGTTTTTGCGACAGACATATTGTGGCATTATTATATAGGACGGACACAGTGACTCAGGCACTTGTTGAATACAGACATATTCCTTCCTTAGTCACCCTAAAATTGTTAAGCGGGGTGGGGGGCATTCGGGAATGTGAGTTATGTGAGTTAGATTATGAATGAATAAAAGCATTTTATTAAAAACACGTTTGCGTTTGTTTGGGTGCTATATTATGTATTTTTCATATATAAGATATAATGATGTGTTCCTGCTTAGACATTGCATGACTTTAAAAGCTATAAAAACAGGTTTCGATAGTTAATCACTTTTTATGCACGAAACACAGGTGATTTTTCTTCCTCCTGATCAGTTTAGAAATCTGTGTAGGCTGTAAGGTTTTTACTTCTTAATTAAACGTTTAAAATGCATGTAAAGCCTGAATTATGTACTATGCCTACGTCTGCGAAACACCTGATCATCTGCTCAAAAGGTTTCAGTGCTTTGTGCATATTCTAATTGCAGTGGGGGCAGGGTGTGTGGGGACAGGTTTGGTTGAAATTGCATTGGGGATCTGTGTTCTTCACACCTGAAACATTTTCTCTGAAAGCGTTTTCTTCCCAGTTTAGCTGATCTTGTTACAGCATGTTACTGTTTACTGTTACTGACCATATTAAGTTTAAGTGCTTAATGCACGAATATTCTTATTTCTATATCTTCGCAAGGGAATCAGTGAGAATTGTAATACTAATTAAATGACCGCGGGCACTTTCCACCCCCTCTACATTCTCAGAGTAGAATAGGCTAACCTTCAAATTAAAGAGAGTCCACCCTCCCCCATGGACAGGAAAAGTGCCCGCAGGCAGGTAATATGGTCAGTAACAGTAAACAGTAATATGCTCAGAAGGAGCATGTAAAAAAGTTTCAGAAATAACCACATGTAAGACTTGTTTAGGGGGAAATGAAATACTGGTGTGTATTTTTCTTTAAACTACCAAGACCAGCAATATACAGTACAGTTTACATAATATGTTTATGTTCCTAAATTAATATTGTTTATGAGCATATGAGCATCCATACTGCCCTCTCACACCTGGATAAGAAAGGAACATATGTGAGAATGCTGTTTGTTGATTACAGCTCAGCATTCAATACCATAGTGCCCTCAAAGCTTGTCATCAAGCTCCAGGACCTGGGATTGAACACCTCCCTCTGTAATTGGATCCTGGACTTCTTGACAGAACGTCCCCAGGTGGTGAGGGTGGGCACCAACATATCCTCTACCCTGACTCTAAATACTGGAGCCCCCCAAGGCTGCGTGCTTAGCCCTGTCCTCTACTCCTTATTTACCCATGACTGTGTCACCAGGCATAACTCAAACTTCATCATTAAGTTTGCGGACGATACAACAGTCATTGGCCTGATCACAGATGGTGAGAAGTCCGCATATAGGGAGGAGGTTGAAACCCTGACAGCATGGTGCCAGGAGAACAACCTCTCTCTTAACATCAGTAAGACAAAGGAGATGATTGTGGACTATAGGAAACATTAGGGAGGAGACCACACACCTATTTACATCAATGGGACTGCAGTGGAGAGGGTCAGCAGTTTTAAGTTCCTGCGAGTTAACATCTCTTAACTTAACCTGGACCCACCACACCAACATCGTGGTCAAGACAGCACTGCAGCGCCTGTTCTTTCTCTGCAGGCTAAAGAAGTTTGGCATGCTGTCACATATCCAGGCCAACTTCTACAGGTGCACTATTGAGAGCATCCTGACTCGTTGCATCACTGCCTGGTATGGGAACTGCTCCGCACGGGATCGCAAAGTACTGCAGAGGGTGGTGAAGTCAGCGCAGCTTATCACCAGCTGTGAGCTACCAAGCATCCAGGATAGATCTCAGCTAGATGTCTGAAGAAGGCCAAGTCCATTCTCAAGGACCCCAGTCATCCCAGTCACAAACTGTTTTCCCTCCTACCGTCCGGTAAACGGTACCAAAGCATCCGGTCAAAGTCCAACAAACTACGGAACAGCTTCTACCTCCAAGCAATAAGACTGCTAAATAGACAACCTGCAGCTCCTTTAGCAAATCACCTGTAATGGCTGCATGGTCACACAGTTTTCACTGTATTCAGCATAACTGCACTACATGCATATATTGCACACACCATGGACACATAACAGCTTTACTCATATTGAGTTTTATTCAATTTAAAAAATGTAACCTCAGTTTTGTGATTTTTTTGTTTTTGTGAATTTTGTGATTTTTGTGAGCTCGCAGAAAAAGACATTTCATTGCCAGCAACTACTGCTGCACGCAGTATAGTTGTGCATTTGATAAACAAAATTTGACTTTGACTTTGACTTTGAAAGACATGGTGAATAGGAGATTCTCAAGACTTTGTATGATTGGAAACGCGTGATCGGCTCAACTAAATGCTGTGGTGTTACTTTTTGTCAATGAAAAAATAAAGTCTTTTCGTTTACAAAGACGGTTACAAAGAATGTGGACCAGGGTAATACTTTGAGTTTACAGTTTGTCCAAGGTCATTCATTATTAATACTATTAGTGATATCTTCGGTAAAGACTGTCAGCAGGAACATTCCTATTCTTAACTCAGCAGCTTAATAAAAACAGGGTGTTCAAACCATTTTTTTTACACAGAAGAGTGACACAGCTTCGCATTGTGAATCTGTTTTTCTGTGTTTACAAAGAAAGTGGAATACAGTAATACTACCTGCTATATAGATACATATTTTTAGATTAATTAATATCATTAATTAATCTAATAATTAAATTAATATAATTATTCATTTCTTTAGATGTGTGATTCCATACTATATTCCCTATTATAAAACAGATAATCCTTGTGATATTTTGAGCTCTTGTTGAATGATTAAAGTGTTGCAGTTTAAATCATTTTCGTTGTTAGAAATTATGAAACGCTCTGTTAAAAGCAAGGGAGTTTTTAATGTCTGTTATAGTAAAAGAAAATGCCTGATGAACTAGGGATTGGACAGTTTTTCAGTGCTTGTACAATCGATGGAAATGTTCAAATAAATGTGCTAAAGAAATAAACAAAAAAAGTCATTTATTCCTTTATCATATTGGCTAGTTAATGTCCTGTCCTTGTTAGTTAGATCAACAAAATGCTGTGGTGTTACTTTTTGTCAATGAAAAAATAAAGTATTTTCGTTTAAAATGATGGTTACAAAGAATTGTCATACATTATTAATACTTTTAGTAATATCTTCGGTAAAGGCTTTGATGCATAAAATATTTCTGCATAATTAAAATATTTATGATAAAGGTAGGTTGCCCCACTGAGCAATCTTGCTTTCATAAAATATACCAACTTTTAATGACTGATGATTAACATGCTGTAATACACACTTTAAATTTAAAAGCTCAAATGCTGTACATGAGAGGTTAAGCTTTATTGGCTCCTCCTGGCAGTTTTACAAGGTGATTCCGGATACTATTAACATAATCTCACGTAACCCCGTGTCATTTTTAATGCGACATGCCCACCGCTTTGCACCGTGGCGTACCCCACGCGTTTTGAATGGCCGAATCTGTATATTAACATTTTTTATATTTCTAAATATCACAACATGTTCGTACTGTATGTACACAGCGGTAGGGCGCAAATTCACGTGATCCCTATTAATAAAGGGTATTGAGGGTATTAAGATCCCTTTAGATCTCCCTTCAGATATAAAAGGTTATTAATAATATCTTCGATGTTGCATCTTCCCAGTTTAGCTGATCTTTTGCTGCCTACGCATGCTTACACAGTTCCTTGGGTAAACTATCATACTCGACTGAGAAAACTTTAGAGAATTTAACATTTGTATTATCAACAAATTGTAAATACGACGTTTACATTGGCGTTATTAATTTTTCTCTTGAGTGTATGGAGGAGTGTCAGCTGTCAATGAGAGCAGACCTCCCCCCAACCCTCTTAGGCCAGGCAAACTATTTTTTGAATTTTTAAAAAAGTAATAAAAAAATAGATATAATATAAACATTTACTGCAATACAACACTGCTACATTTTGGCTGTGAATCCTTCTTCATGTGTGATGTTGAAATGCTTGGAGTTTGTAATGTAGGGCGCTCTGGACAGGTTAAACTTTAATGCAGGAAAAATGTATTTCCCAGAAGCTACAGTATACTGATTCTTATGGAATGTGTTTTCTTTCTTCTTTTTTTCAGCATGGAATAAACCTATTACTTGATTCTTATGGAAGCCAGTTTCCGCCAGGAAGTAAAACAAAGCACACATTTTTTCATTGACAAAAAGTAACACCACACTCTCTTGTTTAAAGCACAATGTCTCTTCCCGTTAAAAGGAGGAGACACTTTACACTTTAACTCTTCAGTTCACAGAGAAATTTCACCAGAGCCTCTTCTCTTCTTGTGTCTAATTTTTAGTTTTCAAGGATTCAAGCAGGATTTCAGATGAAAGGCAGTGACCTCAATCAAGCCCAAATCATAGTTGAACCCGTTCAGAGCCTACATTACATTTTAGCGTTTCATTTTGAGCTGACCCTCACACCTGAAGAAGACTTCACAGCCAAAACATTGCGTTTTCTCTGTTCTCTTTTAAGCATGTGTAAGATGCTATAATACAACTTAAAATAATTCAAAGTAATAATTAATAATTAATATTATTGATTACTAATAGTTTATGCTAACACCTAACTTTCTTAAAGCAAGAAGTACTACTGTAAGCAAAAAAAAGGGTTTTTGGAGGGGGGGCAGTATTTCTTGCACAGTGAACATGTATACACAGCAGTCCCCCCGGGTTCCAGTTAGTGCGTAATTTCACATCAATGAAAAACCGGAGGTTTTAAAAAAGAGAATTAGCTCACTGATAGTTTTATGTGGAGGCTGTGAACATTTTCACAAGTCATAGTCTTAAAAATGCATTTGGTTTGATGGCTTTCTGTGTTTCCCTTCCAAAGATATGGACAGAAGGATATCGAGTGTGGTTAAAAAAAAATGGCTTAAAAACGACATAGTGAAGGCTGTGAAAACAGTCACAATGTACTTTGTACACACAGAAAGTGTTTTCGTAACTCTAGGAGGTTTAGTGAAAAAGCTACAGGAGTGTCAATTGTTATCGTTTTTATTTTTAAATACATTTTAGAAAAGTCATCTATACAAAAAGTTGCATTTAATACCACTCGACAGCCAGCTGGCTGTGCCGAAAAAATAAATAAAAACCGGTTTAACAACTCTTAAGCATACTGTAGTTTTTGTTAACACAAGTTTATCAGTGAAAAGACCACGGGCATTCTCAGAGTAGAATAGGCGTACCTTCCAATGAAAGACAGTCCCCCTTCCCCCCATGGAAAGACAGACAAATGTTTTCATTGCCTACTCAGTAGCTATTCAGAGGGAAATGCAGTGACGTCATCGCGCTGGCAGGCATGCTCTTTAGATAACACGATGCCATATTATATTCCCTATTAATCAAATTCTAAAAGTATGCTTTTGTTTACTCCGATAGCAAGTGTATTCGCAAAAAAGGTTAAAATATCACTTTTCTCACAAAGTATATAAACAATATGGTCAGAAGGACCACGTAAAAACGTTTCCAAAATAATAATTAAATTCTGAAAAGTATGAGTTTCTTTTACTGTGATAACAAGCGCAAGTATTCCTGGAAAATGGTAATCACTTAACTTTGAATGTTTTGTGATATTTAGAAAGACAAACAAATTCAGTATAGTGTCGATAATATTTATTGTCAGTAATAATATCAGTAGCAGTTTGATCGTTGTTATTAATAAATGACTTAGCTTCGAACATTTTGTGATATTTAGAAATTTAAAAAAGGTCAATATAGTGCCCATAATATTTACTATTTTAGTTTTTCAAAGAAATGTTTATTTGTTAAAAGAAAACTCATGGCAGTAGTAATTACGCACTAACTGGAATCCGGGAGGACCCCTGTGTACACACGTTCACAACGCAAGAAATACTGCTCAATACGGCTTCGTGCGAAAAACCCGTATATCACCATAGGAAGCAGAACAGCGCAGCCTGAAACGGCCGAAACGTTGTGTTGTCTTTCTTCTCTTTTCAGCATGGAATAAATCTATTACTTGTTCCTTTGCAGCCTACGCATGCTGTATGCGGCTACCCACCTGTATTAGACCTATTTCACTCAGTAGTTTAAACTAAGTGTAAAGTGCTATGAGGAAAAAAAGTCTCTGCGGGAGCACATCTGCAATACAAAGCAACCGGTTTGACATGTACAGTAAAATGTGACATCTCTGGAGCGTCGAGTATATATCCAACAGTGTGAGCTCATTTGCAAGGCTATTAAGGTTGATTGAGCTACTGTAACAGTCCGGGTGTGGCGAGTTTCTACTGTCTCCTGACTGTCTTAGGCGAAAGGAACCTGTCTCTCATTGGAAGACAATGAACCTATTCTACTCGTACATGAGAAGTTCACATTACAAAAAAATCTGTGAGCCTGCACTACAGCGGCCATAGTATGGAGACAAAGACTTTTTACGGGAAGAGATGTGGTGCTTCAGCTGCCTGTGTGCGTTAAACAAGAGAGTGTGGCGTTACTTTTTTTCAATGAAAACGTGTGTGTGTGTGTTTCTCTGCTGGCGCGCGGGTGCGGGGGGATGATGTGCCAGCTGTACTGAAAAATAAAGCACCGTTTTTCATTCAATGAGTGCCTGAGTCACTGTGTCAGTCCTATGTAATAATGCCACAATATTATAAACGCCCTTAGGCTGGGCAATTGAATTTTTAAATTTTAAATAAGAAATAAAAAATGAGATGTAATGTGTTCCTGCTTAACTTAGAAATTGCATGACTTTAAAAGCAATAAAAACAGGTTTCGAAAGTTAATAACCACCTTTTGTGCACGGGTGATTTTTCTTCCTCGTCATCAGATCTTTCTTGGAAAAATGTTTTTTATGTGTTGTAAAAAACTGACTTGCTTTAACAAAATATATTTACTAATCCTTTCGCCTGGCAATCTACCTGAATGCCCAACTATCTGAAAAGGCCTGCGTGAGACCAAAAGAACCACAACTGAACGGGTTTTGACAATAAGAGAGAGAAGAGAGAAATAATAAGAGAGTCCCCATTAGCCCCATTTTAAATTAAAACATAAACACGTGTTTAATTAAATGCCTTTATTGATTCACAATCTGACAATTCGACGTAAATCGTTATCTTTGTCTTCTAAGTATCTTAATCAACTTTCAGCATAGTTTTCTCTCCATTTAGATTTATTTTTCATACCATCGCTAAACAAAGCAGGAGAGTATTGTGATTCCTCTTGGGATCAAATGTGGAAAGATTAGATTGTAGTCGTTTTAATTTTTTAAATACATTTTTAAAAAAGTGTAATCTATACTAAAAAGCTGTATTTATTTAATACCACTTGATAGTTAAATTAATAGAGATAAGAATTCAAGTTGATACTGTTTAGACTTTTAATCATTTTAAACTGTATTACAGCATCTTACACATCAAACATGAAAAATGTTTATTTATCAATATATTTTATAAAAGCAAGATTGCTCAGTTGGACAGTATAAAGCAAGTATGTTTTTTAATGTTTATAATCGCTATTGTTGCAAGTACAAACACAACATTAACTGGAATGCTACAGAACCCTAAACAGACAATACACACTAGCTGAATATACAGTAGCTGTGTCAGTCTTCTGTGTAAAAAAATCACGGACATCATGATTTGAACATCATTGGCTGCTGTTTTTAAAAAGCTGTTGAGTAAAGACTAAGAATTTTCATACGTGTACGCTCTAAGTTTCATTTTGTTTCTTTCTCACCCCCTGCGATTCGGGCACAGAAGGGTTAAAAAGAAAGTCAGACAGACAGGGGGAAGGGTGAGTTGTGAAACTGTTACCTGTCCTGGATAAAGCACTTAGAAAATAGGTGGATTTACTCCTGTGAAAAGCGTTCCAATTTTAATGCGATACAGAAAACATTATTCATAAAAAATTATCTTGTACGGTCTGTAAACTGAAAATTTATGAAGGAGACACGTTGAGTATCGCCTCTTTTTACACTTGGAAGAACATTCCAATGTTAATGCGACACTGAAGATATTATTAATAACCTTTTAAATCTGAAGGGAGCTCTAAAGGGATCCATACGGCACAGGTCCCTGCTAGCTATTCAGAGGGAAAGACGGTGACGTCATCGCGCAGGCAAGCACCTCTAATGTCAGGCATAAGCGTTAAATATATTTAGATCTTTGAATTAATAT
Source organism: Atractosteus spatula (assembly GCF_055471065.1). Taxonomy (NCBI): domain Eukaryota; kingdom Metazoa; phylum Chordata; class Actinopteri; order Semionotiformes; family Lepisosteidae; genus Atractosteus; species Atractosteus spatula. The sequence continues at coordinate 28,255,714 of NC_142714.1, read as the reverse complement.
CGTTAATGATTTCTTTAGCATCACAACATTGTCCAATAATACTCTTCTTGTGTATAATTTTTAATTAAGCAGGATTTGAGCTACAGACCATAAAAAACATGCTTCACTTTTTTCACATATTGATGATAATGATATCAGTAGCAGTTTGAAACTATTCGTTGTTATTAATAAATCCCTTAGATTCGAACATGTTGTGATATTTAGAAATATTAAAAAGTTAATAGAGTGTCCATAATATTGCTATTTTGCTATTGCTATTTTAGTTTTTCAAAGAAATGTTTGTTAAACGAAAACTCATGACAATAGCTGGATTTAAACACCCAACCTGAGGATTATAAGTCAGTCACTTAAGCTATCACGCCACTGACACAGTCACATGACAAGCAGTGAAACAGCCATACACATATCAATAGAAAGTCTTATACTACTGTTTGTGCTACAGTACATGAATATAATTATATCGTTATTAATTTCTTTAGATACGCGATTCCATATTATATTCCCTATTAATCAAATTCTAAAAGTATGCTTGTTTACTTCGGTATCAAGCGTATTCACAGAAAAGCTTAAAACTATCACTTTTCTCACAGAGTACTGTATACTGTATAAACGTCCAGTACATTAACACGGTCAGAGGGAGCAAGGAGCACGTAAAAACGTTTCCGAAAAAACCACATGTAAGACTTTGATGCTTAAAATGTTTAGGGAGCAATGGAATACTGGTGTGTATTTTTTCTTTAAAATACCAAGACCAGCCATATTCAGTACAGTTTACATACCGTAATATGTTTATGTTCCTAAATTAATATCTTTTATGAGCATGTGAAAGGCATGATGAATCGGAGATTCTCAAGAATTACTTGGCATGATTGGAAACAAATGCGTGACTGGATCAACCAAATGCTGTGGTGTTACTTTTTGTTAATGAAAAAATAAAGTCTTTTCGTTTACAAAGACGGTTACAAAGAATGTGGACCAGGGTAATACTTTGAGTTTACAGCTTGTCCAAGGTTAATCATTATTAATATTATTAGTAATATCTTCGGTAAAGACTTTGATGGTGACAGCTCAAACGCTGTACATGAGAGGTTGAGCTTTATTACAGATGCAGCCATTCAAAGTGTGCGTTACAGACACGTACCGCAGGTGGCGTCGCGCAGTGTGACGCGAGATGACGCGCGGCACCGCAGTATGTGATTGGTTGACCGACAGGGGCACTCGTCGGGTCTGTCGTAGAAAGACTTACAGTAAACGTCTTTGCTGTGCCCGTTGTAGATATTGAATTTTACCACTGAAGAGAATTCTTAGTAGCTGAGGATAAAAAGAATAGGAGCATACTGTAATGCGTGTGAAGGCCATAAACGATATTAATTTTGGAACATAAACATACAGTATATGGCTGGTCTTGGTACTTTAAAGAAAAAATACACACCAGTATTCCATTTCTCCCTAAACATTTTAAACATCGAAGTCTTTAACTAAAGAGATACCGGAGTCAACAAGCATACTTTTAGAATTTGATTAAAAGGGAATATAATATGGAATCGCGTATCTAAAGAATTTAATAACGATATGATTATATTCGTGTACTGCGACAGGGCTGTGTAGGGCTGTTTCGCCTCTCTCTTCATGCGACTTCCCTTGTAGCCTACTGATCTACGTGCCTGATTACCAACTCACGGGTTGTGTGTTCAAATCCAGCTGGTGCTGGACTTTTCTTTTAACAAACATTTCTTCGAAAAAATAGAATAGCGATATTATGGACAATCAATTGACTTTTATATTTCAAAATATCACAACATGATCGATTCTAAGTCATTTTTGATAACAATGAATAGTCACCTTCTTCCCTTCTGACAAAGGTCCCTGCTTCTGCTTCCTGCTTCTATTGTGTGTGTGTGTGTGTGTGTGTGATAGAGTAAATTTTTATAGAGAAATGGAGGCTGGACAGTATGCGATACAATATAAACATTTATATTGATTTAAATCGTGTTTTGATTTAAATCGCAAACGCGTGTTTAATTATATGTGTTTTTTTAATCATAATCAGGCTAATGCAACATAAATTGATACAGTATCTCTGTCTTCTAGGTATCTTAATAAACTTTCAGCATAGCTTTCTACCCGTTTAGATTTATATTTCTTGGGATTTTGGGATCAAACGTGGAAGGATTAGATTGTAATCGTTTTTATTTTTCAAATACGTTTTAGAAAAGTGTAATCTATACCTGCCCAGACCGTACGCCTTCCTAAACCCCGCCTTTCACTAGTGTCCTGCTCTTCCCCGCGCACCCCAGCCGGGCGCTCTTCGGCCTGTGCCCGGGACGAATGTATATTTTGATATTTACACCCGGCGCGGCACCGAGGGAGCGTCTGCATTTATAACTTAGTTTTTAAAATTAGTCAAGCAATATGAAGCATCTCCTTTTACTTTTAAGTCCCTTAAATACATTGAGCACAGCTTTCTCACCACTTAAGATTACTTTTTGATACTATCCTTACACAAAGCAGAAACTTTCCGATGACATACGGTACAAGTGGAAAGATTACAGATTTTAATCGTCTTTAATTTTGTTACGTTATACGTTTTAGGAACGTTTCATCTAAACAAACACCACAAAACTATTCTCGATTGTATTTCTGAATGTTATGTTACACCTACAGTAGTTCACTGCTTTAAATACATCGAATTAAGAATGTTAGGTGTAGCACTTTAGATCTTTTTTTCTAAACCAGGGAAAATCTGATCATGTTTCTCTATAACAATAATAAAAAACTTTATTTTACATATCACCTTTAAAAGTGGCATCTCAAAGCAATACAGTAGATCGAAAAACAGTTAAAAGGGACCAAAGTAAATACCAGACAAACGCAAACGCGTTTTTAATAAAATGCTTTTATTCATTCAGCAGAGAGTGAGAGGGACATCCAGCAGAGAGAGACACACACACCGGTTTCCATTGACAAAAAGTAATTGTTTTTTTACATGTTTTGTTTGTGGACAGACTGTCCACAAACGTGAGACTGTCTTTCTCAGACTTACATTCCCGAATGTCCCCCGCCCCGGTCAACAATCCTAGGAAGGCTAGGTGCCTTTTGCCGAAGTCGGGAGACATTAGAGGCTTGCCACACCCGGACTGTTAAACCAACGCATTAGCACGTCAAAGCCCATTGAGGACCCGGGCGCAATAATTGTTTTGTCCCTTGATTTACTGATCTGCATTAATTATGGAAATCGAGTTCCTGCTCTGTGCAGACGACCTGGTCCCGCTGTCGCCCACAGAACAGAGGCTGCGCCAGAACCTGGCACTGCTGGAGCAGCACTGTCAGACCTGGGCGCCGACAGTCAATCTGGACAAGACCAGAGTTATGGTTTTCCAAAAAAAAAGCCAGACCTCAGGGAAACAGGTACAAATTCACACTTAACAACACATTAACACCTAACAACGGGAGCAGGGATGAATTAGGCCAGTACCCACTATTGTTAAACATACAGAAAAGGATATTAAAGTATTGAATATTAGTATTGGCTTTAGTATTAGCCATACAGAACATTAAAGTGCCCCTTTTCCATTCAGCGTGTGCCTGAGCCGCTGTGTCCTATCTTCTGACAGTCGCCGTTGTGAATGTCTGTAGAGTGTATCTAATTTTTAGTAAATAAAGTGCATTTTTGCACACTATATGTGCAAATGTTTTATGATATGTCGCTGTTGTGAATGTCTGTGGACATGTGCTGGCTGGACAGGAGGCTCTACTGTACACAGAGAGCTTAGAAGACAAAGATATCAATTTATTTTAGTCAAAAATTTATATATCACCTTTAAAAGTGGAATCTCAAAGCAAAGTAAATACCGAACACTGATTGAACCCATCTGTCATGCTAATAAAACACCTTGAATTGAATTGAATTGAGGGAGAGAGGGGGGGAGGGCGCGCGGCAAATAAGATACACTCCACAGGCATTCACAACAGCAACATATGAAACGTTTGCACATATAGTTAAGTTATTACTTGGTTTTCAAAGTGCAATGAAATACAATATTGTTGTTGTTGCTGTTCTTGTTGTTTTTATCCTGTAAAGCGTTTTGAGAAGCCACCTTTAAAGGCGATATACACTGTAAAAGCGCTGATTCTTATGGAATGTGTTCCGCCGGGGATTCAAATTTTTTTTTTTTTAATCGCGTATCTAAGGAAATCTCAGTATAACTTTGTTCATGAACAAACAGTGGCATGTTACATTATTATTAGTTTTTTTTATTTCGAGAGACTGGATAAGTTGTTCAAGTGTTTTTTTTAACTTCCTGAAAAACAACTAATAATTTAACTATATGTGCAAACGTTTTATGATATGTCGCTGTTGTGAATGTCTGTGGACATGTGCTGGCTGGACAGGAGGCTCTACTGTACACAGAGAGGGGCGGGAGGAGGGGACAAGCCGATACATACTCTTAGAGTTTGATTAATAGGGAATATAATACAAAAATATAGTACTAAAAATAAGATACACTCTACAGACATTCACAACGGCGACTGTCAGAAGATAGGACACAGCGGCTCAGCACCCGCTGAATGGAAAAGGGGCACTTTAATGTTCTGTATGGCTAATACTAAAGCCAATACTAATATTCAATACTTTAATATCCTTTTCTGTATGTTTAACAATAGTGGGTACTGGCCTAATTCGTCCCTGCTCCCGTTGTTAGGTGTTAATGTGTTGTTAAGTGTGAATTTGTACCTGTTTCCCTGAGGTCGGCTTTTTTTTGGAAAACCATAACTCTGGTCTTGTCCAGATTGACTGTCGGCGCCCAGGTCTGACAGTGCTGCTCCAGCAGTGCCAGGTTCTGGCGCAGCCTCTGTTCTGTGGGCGACAGCGGGACCAGGTCGTCTGCACAGAGCAGGAACTCGATTTCCATAATTAATGCAGATCAGTAAATCAAGGGACAAAACAAAAAAAAAAAGATCTAAAGTGCTACACCTAACATTCTTAATTCGATGTATTTAAAGCAGTGAACTACTGTAGGTGTAACATAACATTCAGAAATACAATCGAGAATAGTTTTGTGGTGTTTGTTTAGATGAAACGTTCCTAAAACGTATAACGTAACAAAATTAAAGACGATTAAAATCTGTAATCTTTCCACTTGTACCGTATGTCATCGGAAAGTTTCTGCTTTGTGTAAGGATAGTATCAAAAAGTAATCTTAAGTGGTGAGAAAGCTGTGCTCAATGTATTTAAGGGACTTAAAAGTAAAAGGAGATGCTTCATATTGCTTGACTAATTTTAAAAACTAAGTTATAAATGCAGACGCTCCCTCGGTGCCGCGCCGGGTGTAAATATCAAAATATACATTCGTCCCGGGCACAGGCCGAAGAGCGCCCGGCTGGGGTGCGCGGGGAAGAGCAGGACACTAGTGAAAGGCGGGGTTTAGGAAGGCGTACGGTCTGGGCAGGTATAGATTACACTTTTCTAAAACGTATTTGAAAAATAAAAACGATTACAATCTAATCCTTCCACGTTTGATCCCAAAATCCCAAGAAATATAAATCTAAACGGGTAGAAAGCTATGCTGAAAGTTTATTAAGATACCTAGAAGACAGAGATACTGTATCAATTTATGTTGCATTAGCCTGATTATGATTTAAAAAACACATATAATTAAACACGCGTTTGCGATTTAAATCAAAACACGATTTAAATCAATATAAATGTTTATATTGTATCGCATACTGTCCAGCCTCCATTTCTCTATAAAAATTTACTCTATTACACACACACACACACAAACACAATAGAAGCAGGAAGCAGAAGCAGGGACCGTTGTCAGAAGGGAAGAAGGTGACTATTCATTGTTATCAAAAATGACTTAGAATCGATCATGTTGTGATATTTTGAAATATAAAAGTCAATTGATTGTCCATAATATCGCTATTCTATTTTTTCGAAGAAATGTTTGTTAAAAGAAAAGTCCAGCACCGGCTGGATTTGAACACACAACCCGTGAGTTGGTAATCGGGCACGTAGACCAGTAGGCTACAAGGGAAGTCGCATGAAGAGAGAGGCGAAACAGCCCTACACAGCCCTGTCGCAGTACACGAATATAATCATATCGTTATTAAATTCTTTAGATACGCGATTCCATATTATATTAGCAGAAAAGCTTAAAACTACCACTTTTTCACACGCTATTTCACATGTCAGTTAAATACTTCGATGTTTAAAATGTTTAGGGAGAAATGGAATACCGGTGTGTATTTTTCCTTTAAAGTACCGATTCCTGGAATCTGACTGGCTGACACCCTTCTGAAGTGGTTCCATAAAATCTGGTATACGGAAAAGAAAGCATTGATAAAAAAAGCCTGGATTCTCATGTATCTCATACAAGTATCTTTTAATACAGTCTTTGCTGTGCTCTTGAGGATCCTTGTGATGTTTTGAGCTCTAGTTGAATGATAAGTGTCGCATTTTAAATCATTTTCGTAGTTAGAAATTATGAAACGCCCTGTTAAAAGCAAGGGAGTTTTTATGCCCGTTGAAGTAAAACAAAATGCCTGACAAAGTATGGCTTGGACAGATTCCAAGTACTTGTACAAATGTGCTAAAGAAATTATACTTTGAGTATACAGCTTGTCCAAAGTCATTCATTATTAATACTATTAGTAATATCTTCGGTAAAGGCTTTGATGCATAAATATTTCTGATAAAGGTAGGTTGTGTACTTTTGTCCAACTGAGCAATCTTGCTTTCATAAAATATACCAACATTTTAATGACTGATGATTAACATGCTGTAATACACAGTTCAAAATTAAAAGCTCAAATGCTGTACATGAGAGGGTAAGCTCCCCCTGGCGGTTTTACAAGGTGACGCCGGATAGTTTCCGGCATGACGTAAAATGACGTCGATTAACCGCATGATACTGCGTGATACCGCGTGATACCGCGACACGCCCACCGGGGTATGCCGCGAAATACCCCACCCATTTTGAATGGCTGCATCTGTAGCTCCACCTGGCGGAAATTCTGGATACTATTATCTTACTTGAGGTATTATGCGGTGTTATGCGGGATTATACGGTAACCCATGTTATACTGCGACAAGCACACCGCATTTTAACGTGGTATAACCTGCTCGTTTTGAATGGCTTCATCTGTATAAGAAAAAGATTGATTGATCTATTGATGTAAAAATTTGGATTAAAACAGACCTCCAGACTGTATAGAAATAACTGCTAATTACTTGCTTTGCTTTGGAGGACTCTTTGTATTTTTCTAGCTCTTGTATAAAATATTCTTAAAAAGTGAATAAAAATAATTCCTGCCTCACCCTCTAGTGCCAAGGAAGAAACAAATTAATGTGCGAGACGTTAAGATGAATGTCAGCAGAAAAAACCCCACTATAAATAGCGGACAAAGAAAGTTGCAATGGCACTAGTAGCAAGAGAAGGAAACTGAAACTGTATGAAGGGTTACATCAGATTTTTTATATCTTCAAAAAAGAGGGACTACCATGAAAACCTTTATTTTACTTTATCAATGGTTCTTTTCTGAGGAAATGCAGAAGTGATTCTATGCAAAAATGTTATGCAAAACTGTACTTTATAGTAATAGAGAAATGTCATTTTGGGGGATAACAAATATCTCCTATTTACTTGACTAGTAGATAGTATATGTATTGTTCTTTGTTAGGAAATCCTTTTCCCCATGTCATGTTTTGCTCTGGAAGTCATAAGATCATAAGGTAAAGATATATCCAAGATGAGGTTGTAGCGGCAATGTTTATTAATAACACAGAATTAAGTGTTGCTGTGCTTTCCTAAGTGAGGCCCCATCTCTCTCTCATCTCTATGGTGCAGCCACTGAGAAGCTATTTATGCAGTTCTGATTTAAAGTATTTTCTCTCCGATAAGGAGCAGCTCCCAAATGAAGATGCACTCAGCTATGCCTGGCTATCATGATCAATGGGCATTCCTGGCACCTATCTGTCTACGGAATTCCTGGGAACATCTGGATTGCAGTCCTAGATGTAAGGGGTCAATGTTACTCATCTCTCACCTTGATCAATCAATTAGGAACCTGCAGGGGGTGGTAACCCCACGAGGGTCTGAAATGCCAGCCAAACTCTCAACCAATCATCACACGTCTGTGTCTTGGTTAAAATGGGCTGCACAAGCACAGGACTTGCTCCCCTCAGCTGTTTTTTGCGTACCCTCAGAGACAACCACGTGAATGCCAGTGTTGTGTGAACTGGGACTAGGACTTTGTTCTAAGCGGTGGACACAGCCACCAGCTGGCCTTTGTTGTCCATGCTGGGAAACCCAAATCCATATACAGTGGATAAGTAAACCCAATGTTCTACATTGCATCTTGAGAATTTAATTGTTACCTCAACACAAGTTCATATCAATTTAATTCATGAGTAATGTATTTACTTTTGAGTACCTAATGTAGAAGTGGTTAATGAGACTGATTAACGATATGGTATGGTATGGTATGATAGCCGAATGGTATACTGAAGTATATTCTGTTGTGTATCTCTTTGTGTTCTTGCATCTCTTTGTGATTATATACCTTGCATTTTGATAACCCTCACAGTAAGATCTGCCATCTGTATCCAGGCAGACTGTTATATGTTTGATGCATGATTTATGTTTAATAAATGTATCTCATGTATTGAATCCATGTGTGTATGTTGCTGGTTGTTCTGACGATTGATTGTTTAATAGCCATAAGAGAATCACCTCGCGGATACTGCTACAATTAATAAATTGTCCCAGTGAATTCACAAAACTCCTACAAGGTTATTTGGCCCATTTACTGTACTTGGTTGGTAAATCCCTTTTCAGGCCATAAAGGCATATGGGGAATGGGGGGCAAGGGCCAGCATTTTTCTTGACCATCTAACACTGGAAGTGAAGGTGATGTGGTCAGCATCACGCTCCAGCTGGCCTATTACCCCTAGAAGGATTAACCTTCTGGGTTATACATTTTATTTAATTTCAAAAGCAGGCTGAGTGGACCTGGGAGCTGTCTGGAAGGAATTAGAACAAGCTACATCACTTGCCACTACCTAGGATTGAACCCAGGACCTTCCAGTGAGGAGCTAGACGCCCTTGCCATTTGAGCTACCACAGCTCCCATTTGCTTGGATGGTAGTGATAAAAAAAAAATTGTTCCGAAGTCCTTGGCTTACTGTGTTTTTCGGAGTAAGATTCAAAATAATGCTGTTCACCAATAAGGGCTTGAATGGGTTGGTTCCTGCCTACGTCAGTGAACTGTCACCTGCCTATAGACCTACACAGTGTTTGCACTATATTTACTCTGGCCCTCTTTCAGTTCCCATTATGAGGCTCTAAACACTGGGAGCCTGTGATTTCTGTTCTGTTGCTTTAAGACTGTGGATATTTAACCCAAATTATCTTCATTGACGAATGCACCAATAAAGACGATATGTAAAAATGTAATTCCTGACATTTAAACATATCAAATTTTAATATGTATGTCCCGAGTCAAATGGCTTTCTATACACACTCTAATGATAATGTGGTTGCTAGTAACTTTCTAAGAATCCTATTCTTTCTTAAAGGATCCTACAAAATCCACCTCAACCACATTACTGTACTTAAGTTGGTTACAGACTCTCAAAATCTAGAGGGAGTTTAACATCAGTTTATTAGTGTTCATGAGTAAACTGAAGATGCTGAATTGGAAGGGCTGTGCATCAGAGTGATTGCAAAATAAGAAATAACTCAGAGCCATGTGTTCTTATGAATTTATCTGTTCCTTCTCCGATTGATCAACTTCTGAATTATATACAGTATCTCTTTAGAAAATGTGTTTTTTCCCAGACGTTTGTTGCACATTTTAGAATTCAATGACACTGTAGGGGGTTTGTGCATGTACTGGGGCAATTATTAATTGTAGCAGTAATTCACAAAATGATTCTTCGATGGCAATTAGAAAATTGACCTTGCAGAACAACTCAGCAATGCACACACACGGCTAATACACGAGACTACATTTATTAATACATAAAATGTGCATTTAAACATAACAGATCTTATAGTGAGGGTTAGAAGAATACAAAAGGTACATATTCAATCATAAAGAATTACACATACCAAGAGACACATACATTCAGTATTCCATTCATTTATACCATTTTGTTAATGAGCTTTGATTACAACTTCTACACTAGATACTCAAAGCAAGTACATCACTCATAGGAATTACATTGACATCAACTGGGATTGAGGTAACAATTGAATTCTCGAGCTGCAATGTAGAATGTTGAATACTCATCCAATTTATAAGGATTCAGATCTCTCCCGGACACAAAGTAACAGCAACAGGCTGTTGCTGCATCCAATCAGCGTCCTTTGCCTCAGTGCCAGTCATTCCTGGTGCGGCTGAGGTGTGGGAGAAGGAGGGAGAGATTCCTGCTGCAGCGTGCTGACAGTGCCTCTCTATAGACCTGTCTAGGTAGTCCTGGCTGAACTAGCAGAGTTTGTACACATGAAAAGTGACTGCAGGTCCAAGCAAGTCACACTCTTTAGGCAGGAAGAAATCCGGTTCATTCCCGATGTAACATTAGTCCTGAATACTAAGATTCAGCTGTCGACAGTTCTGACCGTAGTTAACTCGTTGATCAGGCGAGCATTCACGGCAGGTTACCGGCAGTTCTTGAGGCTTACTGCTGGGCTAACCTCGGGTGGATCCTTTGGTTACACGTGGGCAACCTCAGGTCTCAACTCTTAGAACAATGCAAAGTCCTGGAGAATGTCCTGGAGGAGCGCCCTCCAGACCCTGTGCTACCTCTTTTATCTGGTGGAACTAGTCATTCATTGGTTGAAAGTTTTGCGGGCATTTGAGACCCATGTGCGGTTACCCTGCCCTACCATTTCCTGTTTGGCTGATCAAGGTGGAGGATGAGTAACAATGCTCTCTGACCTTAGGGTCGTAAACACTTTGGGATGCAACTCTCCCTTGGAATCTCCCAGACAGAAAGGCACCAGTGATGACCATTCATAAGGGTGGCTGGAGAATCTCAGCCCTGGGATTTGTTGATTATCAGGAAACTATCAGACAGAAAAACACTTTAAATCTGAACCACATAGAATGGCATCTCTGTGTCCATTCTAGCTGCTAGAGACTAGCAGGTGGACAGCCAATTTAATTCCTGTATTATTAATAAGCATTGCTGCTACAACACCAATACATTTTAAATTAATTTGAAAAATTAAATTGTCAAATATGTTACTCTCTTGTCAATTGTGCTATCCTCATGTCAACTATGTAACTTATAATGTATTTGGATCCAATAAATAGTATTGTGATTACATCTATTTTGTTTGATTTGCATAACACAAAAAGTGGAATATTATCTAGTTTGCTCAAATTGATGAATATTTTCATTTTAATGTGACTTTAAATAAAAATATTTTACAGTATATCTTCTTTTGTAAGAAACAGTCAGCATCACAATGTTTTTTTGTGATTTCATATTTAATAGATAAGGGATTTAAGTACTGTATATCCATATTGTTTTTTTAGTGACCCAAAAACATTTCTAAATTATGTGCTTTAGAAAGTGAAATACTCTTTTCATTCATTATAGTATCAAATAAAACAATTTGGTTTTCCCATTAAGCTACACCAGGCGCCTTTTTATATCTATGTTATAATAAAACTAAAAAGCTTTTTGAAAAATTCTATTTTTAACTTCTCAAATTGCACAAAATGTTACCAGCAGCTGGGAGAATGCTGTTTGGTTTTATATTGCTGAGGTGAATCATGTAAACCAACCCAGAAAACAGTTATTCTAATGGCCCATTTTCTTATTGTCTTATTAGGAATATTTCTTGCTTTCAGGAATTGTGATATTTGTTGGAATTTGCTGCATGGGGGAATTAAATCAAGATTAAAAATCAAGATTCAAGATCTTCCAACTGTAGTGTCAAGGCCTATTATTTCACTTATAATTAAGTTTTATTTAAGATTCTTGATAATCTTTGTATTTCTTGACAAAGTAGACTGGTGCCTTTCTTTAAATGCACAGGAATGTAGCTAAACCCTCTTTTTGATCTAAGCCAAATAATGATCTAGTGGTCTTTACATGTGGGAAAGTAAGGGAGATGAGTTTAGCTTCTGGATAATGATCTTTCCCAGGACAGTGACAATCCAAACTCCCCATGATGGATGCTGGTGCCTGAATGTCTAGCAGAAAGAAAGAGGCACATCTGAACATAATCTTAAAGTCACAGGGCATGGTCAATCACCTAAAGAAAGATCCACCAGTGATCTATAATGTGGGTATGCCTGCTAGCATCCCAGCCTATCACCACTTTGTAATGTTGCCCCATAAAAAATGAGTGACTGAACTGAGCAACTCAAAACTGAGCAACTAATTTTTTCTGGTTAACCACTGTCTTCATACCTCTCCAACTGAACTGGCTATCTGACTTTTCCTACCATGTGACTGCAAGAGTAGAAGTCAGGACTACTCAAAAGAAGCTAGGCCGAGAGAGTGGGTCAGTAAAGTACGGAATTCTGTATAAGGTATTCTCTCCGAAACAGAAGAAATCTTGTGTTTGCAAACACCTAATTTTTGTCTGAAAAATTAATTTTAATTAATTAATCTTTTTTTGTGGACATCCAGAATATCCAAGCATATTCTGAACAAAGCTATACCCAAAACATACCAAGTTCCTCGTTTGTCTACCCTACAGCCAGACTTCAAGAAGAAATGCTGTGCACAGACTGTTTTTAAAGATTGAAGTTCAGTCACACTTTGGCAGAGCTGCCTAAGGGCCAATGCAAGTTGTCCAGATACGCAAGCCACAGAGCTGCTCAGCCAAGCAAGGCAAAACTGTTTCTCCCTATGTTCTGTCTGCACTGAAAAACTCCCAGTACAGAGCAGCTGCCACAGACCAACCTGCCAAGCCTTGTCTTACTTGCAAGAAGTTTAACTTATCAATGGTGTCACGATCGCTCCTCCTCCTCTTAAGGGCACTCCAGCTCTTCCTTGTTTGCCTTATTCTCCATGCCTGTCCCTTGGTCCAGCCTCCTTCCTGTCCCCCTTTAAAAGCCAGACGCAGTCGCCAATTGAGGCTCTGCATCTGATTTCTGCATCGTGCAAGCCCGGGACCTGGATTCGTCTGGCTCCATTATGCTCTTAACTCTCTGCTCCTGTTCCTGTTCCTTCCGCTGGTTCCGACCCGGCAGCTGTTTTTAATCTCTTGTTTTGGATGAACCACCCGGCCATGGACTTTTGCTTTCATTTGGATTCTCCTTTGGACTTTTTCTAGGATTGTATGCCTTGGCCACACCTCCCCGGATCACCAGCACTGCATGGACACGCCCCCCTGTTTTCATCCCCGTATTCCTGCATGACTTTTTCCCCAGTGTTTCCTCACTTCTTAGGATTGTGTCGTAAGCATAGGGTCTGAAAAGAATGCTTTCGTTACAAATAGTGTAAGGCCATGAATTGGTATGTAGAAATTCCTTCATCCGTATGATAATTTTCAAAAGTTGAATCCAAACACAAGCCTGTGCTTCAGGTCACAGCACTTTCACTCCACACATATTTTTTCTGAAGAAGTAAGATGGAATACCCACAAGTGCTATAAGATGTTGGTGCTATGATAATATTTTCTTGGATAGCTAAACCCAGCCACATAAAAAAATAATGTATTTAAAGAACATTCTTTTTTGAAGAATGTTACATGCTTTGAAATGTACAGTACACAAAAAGCATTTTACACTCACTTTATTTTTGAAAATAAAATATAAAAATCACACCATTCGAAGCAGAAATGCACCGCACATAGCATGTTCGACCAACTCTGACATTTTGAAAGAGTAACTTACTTCTTACACATCAATCTCTAGTCAAGACATAAAATTAGTAATTTCCTAATTAACTGTAACTGTAAAATACAGTTTATTTTTTGTTTAGGTTTCTATTTAATTTGTTGCAAAGGAACAAGTAATAGGTTTATTCCGTGCTGAAAAGAGGAGAAAGAAAACACAACATTCTCTTTTCAGCATGGAATAAATCTATTACTTGTTCCTTTGCCACCTATGCATGCTGACGCAGCTATCCACCTGAACTATTTAATTTGTTAACTAGCTTAAAAAATGGATGTCTTATCAATGCAAAAGTGTCTCTGTGCTGTGATTCATATGGCACTTCAAATATGATGTAGTTTTTAAACTAATAATATAGCTGCATTCTATTTTCATCTTCAGTAATGTTTTACAATATCTTTTTCTGGTTTTCTAGATGTATATAATGTACTGCCAGACTCCAGATCTTTTTCTACCAGCTGAAAGGGTGGAGTTCCACAAGCACTTTAGTATATGCATCTGATTGCTTGTCTGGGTACTGAAGAATGAAGAGATAAGAGAGATGCCCAGGAAGTGGGATAATAATATCATTTTCATGTTTTTTGCAAACTATGCAGTTTAGTGGCTTGACGTAGGCTTTGTGCTCAAATGTATATAAAGATGCTGCCTGGCCTTGGTCAGTAAGATAAGGGCATGTATTTGGTAAGCTGGCTGTATGCCCAGAATATGAAAAGAACTAACTGTTGTCTAGTCTGCAACTTAGATATAATTAATTGGCAGGTGTTGCTTTTTCATCATTTGTTTAGAATATGTCATAGTAACTCTTTGTATTTTAAGGTACAGATGCAGCCATTCAAAATGCGCGGGCGATACCGCATTATTTTCCGGTACGCTGTACGCAGTCTACCGCGAGTTACCGGTAAATACCGCAAGTTACCGGTAACTACCGCTAGCAAAATAATAGTATCCGGAATTTCTGCAAGGTGGAGCTAATAAAGCTCAACCTCTCATGTTTGAGCTGTAGCCATCAAAGTCTTTAACGAAGATATTACTAATAGTATTAATAATAAATGACCTTGGACAAGCTGTAAACTCAAAGTATTGCCCTGGTCCACATTCTTTTTTTCATTGACCGTCTTTGTAAAAGTAACACCACAGCATTTCACAATCACGCATTTTTTTCCAATCATGCAAAGTACAGTAATTTTTGAGAATCGATTCACCATGCCTTTAACATGCTCATAAAAGAGATTGATTTAGGAACATAAACATATTACCGTATGCAAACTGTACTGTATACAGTATGTATATGTATATTTAATGTCTTAACTGTGCCCGTTTAAGTATTGAATATTTATATGGAATTTTACCACTGAAGGGAAATCTTAGTGCCTGAGCATAAAAAGAATAGGAGCATACTACAACGCGTGTGAAGGCCATAAACGATATTAATTTTGGAACATAAACATACAGTATATGGCTGCTCTCGGTACTTTAAAGAAAACATACACGAAACATGGTTTCATTATGACCAGAATCGGTCTTGAGATATTTTTACCTTGATTTACAGTATTTGAGAGGTATGTCTTGACACCGATACTACGTAAATACTGCTCACGTACTATATATGTTTCTAGGTTTATATTATGCATTTCATACGGTCAAATTACTTTTGAGCAACTGATAAGAAGCGCGAAACGGTATGCCCAGGGCGTTTTAGTTTCGTTTTGCGCGGGAACTGCTTTAACTATATCGCCGTGGATTGATTAGAGATATCAAGTACATACAAGTCATTTTTTAAATGTTGTAGTTCGTCTTGTAAAAATGTTACGAGAACATCATCTGTCAACAATTACACAGGTTCTGTTTCCATATTGCGGATTTTGGTTACGTAATATTATTTTCTAATTTCACGTTGTGAATATATGATTTGGGCAAACAGAGCCGCAAAGAAGTACATTATGGGTTGTTGTTTTTTTTTTTGCAGTTTTATCTAGAACAAGCGATGCTTAAACCTTTGTCTGATTCTTGTGAAACTATCCACACGACAGTTACCTACAGTAGGAGTTGACTTCAGTGATGTCACTGATGGGATGTTTCTAAAAATCCATCCTCTGTAAAACGCCTTCTCTAGATGTCCTGCATATGTATTCGCTAATGAAGCTGTGTGTTCTGAGCCTGGTTCTCTACATTTCTGTATGAACCAGCTTAGAGGGCTAAAGACAGCTTGTGTTTAAATTGAGTGTAAGGTAATTTATGCTTCTAAAATCATGGTCAGCATTTATTATTGTACTGTGCTGTAAACTTGTTCTGTGCCTAATTACATTATTTTATAGCTTTATCAAATCTGTACATTATCTGTCGATAATGTTTCTGTAGTGCTTTTTCAGCACTCTGCATGTGACTGCGCTGGTGGCGCTGTGGGTTAGGTTTCTGACTCCCATGTCAGATGGTCTGTGATCGAATCCCATGAAACTATGACTTTATTTTTTAACAAAGATTTCTTTGAAAAAATGAAACGTTTCCCTTGGTCAGAGATTAAATAAAACCTCACTCGCACCAAACAAATTTATATTTCTAAATATCACAATATGATCGAATTTAAGTCTTTTTAATAACAATGAATAGTCACCTATGTGTTACAAAATAAATATTTATATTGATTTGAATCGCGTTTTGATTTAAATCGTAAACGCGTGTTTAAATATATGTGTTTAAAGGTGATATACTGTATAAAAGCGCTGATTCTTATGGAATGTGTTCCGCCGGGGATTCAAAAAAATTATTTTTTTTAATCGCGTATCTAAGGAAAATTGCAGTATTCCATATGCATATGAATAAAGGGACTTCTGCTTCACAGACACCTGAACTTTGTCATTTGTTTGACACTACAGTACCAATCAATTAACATACAATAAATGACACGGAGTGTGAAAAAGACCACCTGGAAATAAAAGAGTTATAAAACAAAAGAGAAGAGGAGAGAAAACAGCACACCTCGATACTTGCAATTCTCACATTAGTAACCCTGAGGCACCATGCTGTCCACATACAGCCTCATCCTGGGATTATACCCATAACAGCCAGCCTATTATCTGACAGAAAGTAAATGCGCAAACAGTGAACCTCATGTGACAAAATTCATTTCAGTATGAGTTTTATTTAAATAGATCATGTCCTCTTGACTTATTTTACCAAAACAAAAATACAAAGCAATTTAGTCTTCATTGTGAATTGTTTTCACGAGTGTTTTGTCATTTTTAACTAAAATGAAAAACAGGTCATTGGGGCTTCCAGTTATGTCACCACCAGCAGTGGCTGCTTAATCTTCTCACTCTTTTGTTCGTTTCAAACAAAAAACAACAACCGTGTCAGAACTGCAAATAATACAATTTAAAACTGATATTAAGTGTTGGGTAATAATGAAAAAATGAGTACAAAAGACATAAAACCAACCAAGGAAGGATACTGAAGAGGAACGGGGAGAGCAAAGAAGTTCTCCCCCTGCTCAACTGTCTGCAAGACACCATTCTGAGGAATCTGAAGACCATGAGTTCCCAGTCAGGGTTGAAAAAATCTTTACTGAACTGATAGACTTTAGAAGGGACATAAATAAAAAAATATCAGATTTTACTGAAGAACTGAACAGAATTAATAAAAGGATAAATGAGGTGGAGGAGTGTATTGTGCAGGTGGAGGCATGGGGTGAAAAAAAAAAACAGACGACTGGAGGCAGATGCAGCTAAAGTCCAAACTGATGGACCTAAAGGACAGGTCAGGGAGACAGAACCTGTGTATCTATGGGGTCCCGGAGGAGTGCAAGCACAGGTCGATGACCCAGTTCGCTGAGAAGCTCATCAGGGGGCATCTAGAATTCCTCCTGACTATGACTTCGAGATTGACATGGCTCACAGAGCCCTGGGCCCTAAACCCTCAGTCCCCTGGGCCAGACCAAAATCTATTGTTAGCAGGTTTCTGAGATTCAAGACTAAAGAGGAAATTTTGATGAAAACATGGGGGAAAAAGGAAGTGTTTTATGAAAACAGTAGGATTTACATTAATCACGATTATGCACCTGATGTCCTTCAGAAACAGATGAAATACAAAGAAATAAATAAAGTGCTGAGAGGAAATAACAAAATTTAAAACTCCTTTCCCTACTAAATGAAGGATCTTTTTTGACTCAGGAGCTCAGCCGCCTCAACCTCAGACGCCACCAGAGACTTAGCCTGCAGAGTTCTGCAGAGTGGATCATACAGGAATCATGGCAGAAACTGGACACGAGCAGCGAGAGACAATAGGAGAAGAAATTGACAGAGGAACAGTATCAGACACTCCATTCTTTCCATTCCCCAGAGAACTAGGACTTCATCCATGTCTCAGGATGAATATGACTTCAAGTATTGAGAGATGTCATGGGATATTGTAAGATACTACTCCCCTTACCCTTTAAAAAAAACACGTTTCTTTAAGACTTTAAATTTAATAATTCTATAGCATTGCTTGTGTTTTATATACTATTTTTGTTTAATTTAGATTAATTACTTGATTAAGTAAATATTTAATATTATAGTATAAAAAGCCTCCGTAAATAGGGTAGAATAGTATAAAGGCTGAGAGTAATAATTAGGTCATATATGTGACTGCCATATAGGGCCCTATTTGTTATAAAAGAAGAGGTTTGTTTATTTTTTCCTTGTTCCTTTACTGCCCGAAATTTAAATCTGTGCACAAAAGGTGGAGTTATATTATGCACACCCCATGTGAATCCCCTGTCTAAAAATTAATTTTCTTTTTATTTTTATTTTGTCGTTATTTTATTGTTCAAAATGCCAGAATTGTTTTGTTTTGAGATATTAGGAGGTAAAGATTTGAATACCAACAGAAGCAAAAATAATCATAATCATAGGATACTAAAGTAATCTCTTTTAATGTTAACAGTTTATACAACCCAATAAAAAGGAGATGAACACTGACAAATAGGCTCAAATAATATTTCTCCAGGATACCCAATAAATCTGATGCAGAACATGTAAAATTGAAATGATTGCTTTTGATAAAGTGTACTGTTCTACACATAAAACGGCGTAAAAGGTGTGTAGCCATAATCATACCAACAAGTGTTAACTTCGAGTACATGTCCGAGATTAAAGACAAAGAAGGTAGATATATTCTTGTTAAAGGCAAAATAGAAGAATCTTTAGTCACACTGCTTAATATCTATGCACCACCAGGAAGCAACAAGTTTTTAAAAAATGTTTGATTTAATAGCGGTCGAAACAGCGGGTAGACTGATATTTGGATATTTTAACCTAAATCCAGATTTGGACACCTCTAAGAATAGCAAAAGGAAACCTAAACCATTAGTGTAATATGTGAACCAATCAAATGAAGACTAATGGAGATGTACTGAGGGATCTATATCCTACAGGAAGGGATTATACAACTTTTTCAGCATCACATCACAATAAAATTGGAACGATCTGACTATGCACCAGTTTATCTGACATTAGACCTAAATGTGGTAAAAAAGAATGCTTCTTGGAAGCAAATAAAACATGAGATTGAACACAGGAGTGGTGTCTCCAGCAATTCTATGGGATACAGCTAAAGCAGTGCTTAGAGGGAAACATCTCTATTTGCTCACATAAAAAGAAAGAAAGGCAAGCCAAACTGAGGGAATCTGAAATTAATCTGAATTAAAATGTATGGTACAAAAAAAAAACACCTACTCATACAATATATAAACAACTATTGAACATTGTGGAATGGGAAACAAAACTAAAGTTCTTAAAACAAAGTTACTATGAATAAAAAACTAAATCAATGAAAATACAAGCAAGAAGACTGCACAAGTAACAGGTTAAATGTATTATTTCCTAAAATATTTAACCATGTAACTATCTAAATACACTCCAAAATAAAAGAAATACTGACTACTTTTATTAAATTTTAGAAAAAAAAATCATACAATCTGAAACCCAAAATAAACAGGACATCTCAATTTTATTAAAGTTATTAAACTTGCCTGTTTTAAATGAGGAACATAATAATATGCTAACTAGAGTAATAAGGAATGAAAGGCCAATAAACCACCAGAGACAGATGGCTATCCCAGTGAATTCTACAAGGTATTCAAAAATCAATTGCCTCCTATCCTCCTGTCCACCTGTAATTGCATAAGGGAAGGAGGAGATCTACCACTTTCCTTGAATAAAGCTATTATTTCTGTTATTCCAAGAGGGAAAAGATAAAACTAGATATGGCTCCTTTTGCCCAATTTCTGTTCTTAACATAGATTACAAAATTTGTCTCAATAATGACCAAATGATTAGAGAAAATTCTACCTCAACTAATAAAATTAGATCAAAGCAGATTTAAAATAATTTACTCAAATCCAACAGCACAAATCACGCTCAATGTAAGATTCATCTTAGAAAGAGGCTCAAGACACTGATGTCCTCTATCACCTCTCCTGTTCTCTTTATACATAGAACTCCTGGTAGAATGGATTAGACAAGACCCAAGGGGATAAAAGGACAAGAAACAAGATTTGTATGCAGATTATGTCCTTTTTTATTTGGATGATCCTAACGAATCATCTGCTGCAGTTATGCATGGTCAGATGTCAGGGGACAAACTAAAAAAAGAAAAACAGAGGTTTTGTGTTATTAATTATTATCCAACATATCTATTAAGTTTAAGTTAAATTGGCTATCAACATCTGTTAAATATTTCGGAGTACATTTTTTTAAAAAATTGTCAAAGTTATTTAATTCAAATTTTAATCCTTTAACCTATAAAATAAAAGAAGACCTAGCATGCTGGAGTTTGCTACCTCTTGCATTGGGATCTAGAGTGGAAGTTATTAAAAAAGAATGTACTACCATGATTATTATACCCTTTTCAGTCTCTTCCAGTAGAGCTGAACAGAACAATTTAATGAATGGGATAAACTGATTTCAGGATTTATTAGGAATGGAAAAAAGCCAAAGATTACATTTAAAACACTGCAATTAACCAAGGAGAAGGGTGGATAAGCCTTGTCAGGTCTAAAATCATATTACCAAGCTGCTCATATCTGATATCTAATTCTCTGATTATGATTATGATGAACTTCCAATGCAGACAATGCAGAAGCAGAAGCTATACAGATGTAGCCATTCAAAATACACGGTAACCCATAATGCAGGATTGAGGCTGCTGGTTGCCGCGGTATGTGATTCACTGGCCAACGATGATCGACAGGTGGCATTTGTGGTGCATTAGTTGTTAGTGAAACAATTGCTTCATTTAATCTCTCTACTATGCATGTTTAAATCTGCTAAATATGGAAAATTAATACAGAACTTTACAACTAAAGTGTTAATTTTGGTAGCTGACCATAAAAATAACAGGGGCATAACATGTCTGAACGTCATATTGTCATAAACGATATTAATTTAGGAATATAAATATATTATACACACTGTATATGGATGGTAGTGGTAGCTTAAATAAAAAGTGCACAACAGTATTCCACTTTCTTAATAATCAGTTTATGCATCAAAGTCTTTAGCTTGGTCACTTACTGTGGTTATTTTGAAAATGTTTTGATGTGCTCGTTCTGACTAAATTAGGTTTTTATACTTTGTAAAAAGCTCTTATGTTTTAACCTTTTCTATGAAAACTTGCTGTATTTCAGTTAAAAAAAACGTATTTTCTTTAATCCACTTAATAATATGTGGAATAATATGGAATCTCATAACTTTAAAAATTAATAACAACATTAATTTAAGGGCTGAATTATAATATATTTATATAGCTGGTAGTATTATCATTGTCCACTTTCTTTGTAAACATGTTTAATTTTTCTTTGACTCATTCACTCGTTATTACTTTGAAAACATTTTGACCTGTCTGTTTCAGCTATGTTTCTGAGTGGTACGTTAGTACAGTGGGTAAGGGGGATGCCTCCCCTCTCTGAAGTCTATGTTTGATTCCTGCTTAGGGCACAAGTTTTTCTTCTCACAAAGACTCCTTTTCTAAAAATAAATTATAACTCTATATTAACAATTATTTATTGTTTTTTATATCACAATGTATTCAATGTTAAATTATAATAATAATAAAATAAAAACATGAATGAGCAAATGTGTACTGTCAACAGTGGGAGTAAAACCCAGTTCAATTCAAAATCCCCATGGAGCAATTTAACACAAGCCCCGAACCAATCGAAATTATCTACAGTTCAGAGGGTTATACCCCAGTACATGATTGGCTGACCAAAAAGACTGACAGCCGGCACTCATGGTGCAATGGTTGTTAGTGAAATGATTGATTCATTTAATCTCTTTACTGTGCATGTTTAAATCCTCTTAATATTGAATATTAATAAGGAATTTTACAACTAAAGGGAAATTTTAATAGCTGGGTACAAAACGAAAAGGAGCAAAACACATCTGAAGGTCATAAACGATATTAATTTAGGAACATAAACATATTATGTAAACTGTATATGGCTGGTATTGGTCGTTTAAATAAAAAATACACACCATTATTTCATTTTCTTCCTAAACATTTTAAGCATCAAAGTCTTTCAGTCTGTGGTTATTTTGGAAAAGTTTTTACATGCACTCTGACTATATAAAGTTATATACTTCATAAAAAGTTATCATGTTTTAACATTTCTTATGAACATTTGCGTTCGTTATCGCAGTATAAAAATGTATACTTTTTAGAATTTGATTAACAGGAAATATGATATGGAATCGTGTATCTAAATAAATTAATAACAATATAATTATATTCATATAGCTCAAATTATTACAGTAGTACACTTTCTTTGTAAGCATCTGCATCAATTTGACTCATTCACCTGCGATTACTTGGAAACTTTTTGCCTGCCGTGTTCAGTTATAGCAGAAGTTGTCAAGTGGTGCGTTGGTGCAATGGCTTAAGCATGTGTGTTGTATGCTGGAAGTTGGGGGTTCGAACCCAGCTCTTGCCATGAGTTTTCTTTTAACCAATAAGCATTTCTTTGCAAAAATAAAATAGTAAATATTATCGGGGGCGTGGCTATGCACTAAGAGGAGAAGGACGTGTATCTGTCGAGCTCCTCGTCGAATTTAGCAAAATAGGAATAAAAATACAGTCTTTTAACACAAAATACCAACATAACACTCTTACAGTGTAATAATGTCACTTGCCGACTATTTTGGACAAACCCCTCTCGCCCAAAACCAAACAAAAGCATCAAGAAAGACACGAAGACAACAGAAAGAAGGCAAGCAAAATGGCGAATTCACTGGGGGAGACGGTACAGTTGAGACCAACCTAATCATAGAAAAAGTAACATCAATATTAGATTCAAAACTCGCAACGATTCGAGAACCTGTTGCTGCTATATCCACTAAAATGGACATAGTGATTAAAAGAATAGATGAAGTGGAACAGCAAGTTTTGGACCTGGAAGACGGCAGTGTAACGGCGGGCAACAGGATACGGGTGCTTGAGACAGACCTGCACAAGGCATTGCATCGTCTTGAAGACTTCGAAAATAGAAGCCGGCGGAAAAATGTGAGAATCCTCGGCCTAAGAGAAAACATCGAAGGAAACAACCCAGTTGGGTTTTTTGAGAGATGAATCCCTGAAACCCTTGGCATGGAAATGAAGGGGGACAAAATCAAGCTGGAAAGTTGCCATTGCACAGGACCCCGGCGCAAGTCGGGGGAGGGCGGAACACCTGTACCCCGGGCCGTGCTGGTGAGGCTGCACAACTACCGGGATAAGCAGAAGGTAATGGAAGCAGCCAGGGCCAAGAAAGAAATCATTGTGGAGGGGAAAAGAGTCTCCATCTTTCAAGACTTCTCAGTCGAGGTGCAGAAAAAGAGGGCGGAAACAGCCAAAGTGAGAAGGAGGCTGCGTGATGCTGGACTGAGGTATTCGTTCCTGTATCCAGCGATCATTAAAGTGTTTGATGCCTCGGGGGGATCCACTATTCTTTCCAGCTTAAAAGAAGCAGAGAACTTCCTTAAAAATATTCAACAGCAATCCTCCATGTCTGAATAGAATGTGAGAGGTCTGCTGCTAAACGAGCAGCCTTGGCTTTAGTTTGTAGAACTGATCGAGCAGAGGACTGAGTGGTTATGCCTGCGCTTAGAACCTTTTCTGAGGTTTTAAATGTTCTCTATTTTTAAGATTCTGTTATTAATGTTAATATTGAGATATAGATGATACTGTTTTGTATAGAAATTTAAGACTGTAACGAATTATTTTGGCGAGGAGTAGACAGTTTTTGTTTTAGTATAATAGTTGAACCCCCTATAACTGAGCGTACTTTATTGCTGATTGCCGCAGCTGCGTGACTAGCGGCAACCTTTAGTTTCACTTCTCTGTTAACTACGCAGAGAAGCGAAACAATTTTGTTGGACCTTTTCTTAGTTTAGTTTGCATACTAAGTCTAGCAATCTTGTTCTAAGACTGCTCTTTCTGTCTTTATTACCGTTAATCAATGTTCAGAAGATTAACAAAGTTCCTTTGTTTGTTTTTTTTTAAAATACCTGACAAGTGCTGTTACCTCATGTACTGTATATGGTCACAAACTGAATTTTTGGTTTCTCTCTCCGAAGACATTGTTTTATTTTTTTTCTTCTTCTCTTTTCTCTTTAAAATGTATGTAACGGGTACGTGCAGCTGCTCTATTTGCTATTCACTGTTATGTTGCATTATACTACAATTCAGCCACTGCGTTACTGTATAACTAAAAAAACACCATGAATAATGTTATGATACGCACTTGGAATGTAAAAGGGGTGAATAGCGTAGTTAAAAGGAAAAAGATTCTGAACGTCCTGAAACAAGATAAGTTTCAAATAGCATTTTTACAGGAAACTCACTTGAATGATTTGGAACATAAGAAACTTAAAAGGGAATGGGTAGGTCAAGTTTATTACTCATCATTCTCCACCAAAAAATGAGGCGTGGTTATTCTCATTCATAAGAATCTCAAATTTACAGTCAACTCAACTTATGTGGATAATGAAGGTACAGATGCAGCCATTCAAAATGCACGGGCGATACCACATTATTTTCCGATACGCTGTATGCAGTCTACCGCGAGTTACCGGTAAATACCGCTAGCAAAATAATAGTATCCGGAATTTCCGCAAGGTGGAGCTAATAAAGCTCAACCTCTCATGTTTGAGCTGTAGCCATCAAAGTCTTTAACGAAGATATTACTAATAGTATTAATAATAAATGACCTTGGACAAGCTGTAAACTCAAAGTATTGCCCTGGTCCACATTCTTTTTTTCATTGACCGTCTTTGTAAAAGTAACACCACAGCATTTCACAATCACGCATTTTTTTCCAATCATGCAAAGTACAGTAATTTTTGAGAATCGATTCACCATGCCTTTCACATGCTCATAAAAGAGATTGATTTAGGAACATAAACATATTACCGTATGCAAACTGTACTGTATACAGTATGTATATGTATATTTAATGTCTTAACTGTGCCCGTTTAAGTATTGAATATTTATATGGAATTTTACCACTGAAGGGAAATCTTAGTGCCTGAGCATAAAAAGAATAGGAGCATACTGCAACGCGTGTGAAGGCCATAAACGATATTAATTTTGGAACATAAACATACAGTATATGGCTGCTCTCGGTACTTTAAAGAAAACATACACGAAACATGGTTTCATTATGACCAGAATCGGTCTTGAGATATTTTTACCTTGATTTACAGTATTTGAGAGGTATGTCTTGACACCGATACTACGTAAATACTGCTCACGTACTGTATATGTTTCTAGGTTTATATTATGCATTTCATACGGTCAAATTACTTTTGAGCAACTGATAAGAAGCGCGAAACCGTATGCCCAGGGCGTTTTAGTTTCGTTTTGCGCGGGAACTGCTTTAACTATATCGCCGTGGATTGATTAGAGATATCAAGTACATACAAGTCATTTTTTAAATGTTGTAGTTCGTCTTGTAAAAATGTTACGAGAACATCATCTGTCAACAATTACACAGGTTCTGTTTCCATATTGCGGATTTTGGTTACGTAATATTATTTTCTAATTTCACGTTGTGAATATATGATTTGGGCAAACAGAGCCGCAAAGAAGTACATTATGGGTTGTTGTTTTTTTTTTTGCAGTTTTATCTAGAACAAGCGATGCTTAAACCTTTGTCTGATTCTTGTGAAACTATCCACACGACAGTTACCTACAGTAGGAGTTGACTTCAGTGATGTCACTGATGGGATGTTTCTAAAAATCCATCCTCTGTAAAACGCCTTCTCTAGATGTCCTGCATATGTATTCGCTAATGAAGCTGTGTGTTCTGAGCCTGGTTCTCTACATTTCTGTATGAACCAGCTTAGAGGGCTAAAGACAGCTTGTGTTTAAATTGAGTGTAAGGTAATTTATGCTTCTAAAATCATGGTCAGCATTTATTATTGTACTGTGCTGTAAACTTGTTCTGTGCCTAATTACATTATTTTATAGCTTTATCAAATCTGTACATTATCTGTCGATAATGTTTCTGTAGTGCTTTTTCAGCCCTCAGCATGTGACCGCACTGGTGGCGCTGTGGGTTAGTTTCCTGACTCCCATGTCACATGGTCTGTGATTGAATCCCATGGAACTATGACTTTATTTTTTAACAAACATTTCTTTGAAAAAATGAAACGTTTCCATTGGTCAGAGATTAAATAAAACCTCACTCGCACCAAACAAATTTATATTTCTAAATATCACAACATGATCGAATTTAAGTCTTTTTAATAACAATGAATAGTCACCTATGCGTTACAAAATAAATATTTATATTGATTTGAATCGCGTTTTGATTTAAATCGTAAACACGTGTTTAAATATATGTGTTTAAAGGCGATATACTGTATAAAATCGCTGATTCTTATGGAATGTGTTCCGCCGGGGATTCAAAAAAATTATTTTTTTTAATCGCGTATCTAAGGAAAATTGCAGTATAACTTTGTTCATGCACAAACAGTGGCATGTTACATTATAATTTGGGTGTCTCCTCTTGCCAGAAAGCTCTAAATTGCATTTTGAGTGCGGTTTTTGACTTTTTCTAAATTGCAACCCATAAATAAAGCTGATACAGTTTAGACTTACTGTATTCTAAACTGTATTACAACAGCACATTGGACAATGCAACGTAAATTGCAAAAATGCACTTGGAATCTACTATGAAAATTATTTAAACTGCGACACTTATCATTCATCTTTAAATAAACTTTATTTTATATAGCGTTTTAAGCGAATAGGTAATTAGATTGCTCATAAACCTAATCGCTTTTTCTACATAAACACAGCGTGATTGCTCTCTGAAAATGCTTGTAAACCATGTTTGCTATTAATTCATTTAGGGCTAAAATACGTTCATTGTCTTCCAATCGAGTTGAGTTGACATTGGAAGCTTGCCACGCCCGGACTGTTACACCACGCATTAGCATGTTAAAGCGATTTCATTGAGGAGCCTAGCTACTAGTTAACACTGTACTTCCTACTTTGAAAAAACCTGTGAAACCGGTTTAATTCGTCACAGCCAGCACTCCGGCAGAGAGGGGGGTTGTACTCGTTAATGTCCGATACATACAAGTGGAAAGATTACAGATTTTAATCGTCTTTTTTCTGAACCAGGGAGAATCTGATCATGTTTCTCTATAACAATAATAAAAAACTTTATTTTACATTATTTTACATATCCCGCTTACACATCGCACGACTTTAATAAATCTATTCTTTATTAATACTAAATAAATAATACTAAAGATACTACAGCAAAGAGGTCACTTGATTTTTGGAATAATTCCAAATAGCACAATGATCCACTGGCATCCCTGAAGTCTGTTTAGTCCATAATCTTCCAAATACAATCACTAAGCAATTATAAGAATTATACCATCCTATTTCTTTGTGATGTCCTGTAAAAACTAAACCTATTTTTATAAGGATTTTACTCAAAAGACTTCCAAACACACAAAGCATTTGTGAAGTACTATAGTATTTCTAAAGGTTACTGGTACAACATCAATCATTAAAGCGTAACAATAAAGTTTAGATTGCTGACTATGGACTAACTACATTAACTAACTGCAATGCAACAGTATACATTGTACAAGTAAGAATATCTGGTTGAATTCTTGCATTTGTAGCCAATTTAATGCGAGAGATTTTAAGTTTTAACAGAAGAAAACTACGAATATGAAAACAGCCATAACAACAAAGATTACTGTGCAAATATCAAAAGGCTACTTCAGTAATGAAATAATAATCACAGTAGAAACCAGACACTGTTTACACCATATTGTTAAGAAAGACTCAAGACAGAAATGTTCATGTACAGCTGCAAAAAACAACTTCTAAAACAACAGTGAAGGCTGCAACATTACGCCCATGCTTTTCCACACTTGTAAGGATAACCTTAAAACTTAGGCTGTTGAGTCCAATCAATTAAAGCTGGAGTTCTGCAGGTTGTACAGGCTTAAAAGGTAGATCGGTAGTTTATCTGCAATATAGTCCAGTACTTTAGGTGTTTCTTGGTTTAATTTTCCTGCTTATTAATGCTTACTTTCCTACATTTCCAATGCAGTTCACTATCATTATACACAAAAGCCAAACCATAAACTTTGAAGCTAGCAGACTTCAAGAAAACACCTGTTGGTGTTAAATGGTGAGGTTTTATTATAATCTAAGGTATGAAAACAAACTAGCTACATTTTTAACACACTTTATAATACGCCACTTTTTTGTTGTATCCCAAGTGATTTGAAGCATTTCTGTTTTAATTGAACTTCTAGAGTTATTTCTCCAATGTTTAGGAGGATATCGCCATAATAAGGGCATGCTTGTCATATGCTAAAAGAATAGCTTATAACAGGAAATGCAAAGTCTGTTTTTTTAAAAAGCTCATTTAAAGCCTGTGCCCCAGAAGGTCCATTTATGTTGAGCTGTGAAAGTGCTTTACAGTTAAAACCTTGTGTAAATGGTTAAAAGCAATGATCCAGGGACCAAAGGTGATTCAGGAGCCTAGAACCAATATTTGTGTGCTCGGTGCAGTCAGATGTTGAAATTTGTTCCCCGTTTTTGAAAAAGTCCCACTGTATGCTGTTCCTTTTATTTACAATAAGAATCTAGGAACCTCTAGGAGACATCAACTGCAAAGTGACATGACTGAGAGCCTCTTGAGTCCTGCAGATACAGGGTACCTCATAATTTTAATGAAATCAAATGTGTACTGTACGTGTAAAACTGAAGCTGACCTAACAACCATCCCCTTTTCTGCAGAGTGTGTTTAATTGTACTGTTTCAGCACATCAGTTTTTTTTTTAATTTTTTAAATAAAGCCTTTAGACAATTAGGAGGTACTGGTATTCACAAGGTAGAAGGTGGTGTTTTCAGAGGCCTAAAGGGAAACTGTTATACCTAATGATTAAATACTTGATGAGACATTTTTTACTGCATTGTTCATGTATGATCTGTGTATCTCAGCTGAAAAGCTGAGATAAAATAAGATGTATGCATCTAAATAACTGGACCTCAAATAGCAGACCTTATGAGCAATACTGTGTGTATTTATTTAAAATATTTATAGCTCCTCTGGAAAGTTGTTGGGGGAAAAAAACCTCACTCGCACCAAACAAATTTATATTTCTAAATATCACAACATGTTCGAATTTAAGTCATTTTAATAACAATGAATAGTCACCTAGGCGTAACAATATAAACATTTATATTGATTTAAATCGCCTTTAAATCGCCTTTATTTAAAACCCATAAACAAAGCTAATACTGTTTAGACTTTTAATTATTTAAAACTGTTTTACAGCAGCACAATGGACAATGCAACGTAAATCGCTTTCTTTGTCTTTTGTGTAATAATGTTCACCTCTCTGTCCAGCAAATTAACAATAGTAATAATAATGAACTTTATTGTATATGGCGCCTTTAAAGTTGTACCTCAAAGCGCTTTACAGGTTAAAAACAATAACAACAATACTGTTAGGCTGGGCAAACGATTTTTTTTTTTTTAAGAAATACAAAATGAGATATAATGATGTGTTCCGGCTTAGACATTAAGGAAGAGCATAACACGTGGGCGGCGTAGAGGTCGGCTCTGGCTTTCCCATCTACTGTATACACTGCAAGTACAACCCCCCTCTCTGCAGGAGTGCTGGATTAACGAATTAAACTGGTTTCACAGCGAATGACACCTCCCCCCCCTCAAAAACCCAGTAAGTACAGTGCTAAATAAGAAAGGCTAGGCTCCTCAATGAAATCGCTTTAACACGCTAATACGTTGGTGTAACAGTCCGGGCGTGGCAAGCTTCTAATTTCAACCCGACCACGGCGAAAGGAACCCTTCTTTCATTTGAAGACAATGAACATATTTTAGCCCTGAATGAATTAATAGCAAACATGGTTTACATAAAAGACATTTTTCCAAGAAAGTTTAGCCTTTGTCACTAACAAAGGTCACTAGCCTTTGTCACTAATGAAACCACTAAATAAAGACATAAATATAAAAATCTTAAGATTTTTCAAATACATGACTTTGCTCAAATTTATTTGAAAATAAAAACGATTACAAACGCCAGGGGAGAGAGAGAACAGGGGAGGGATGTTGGTTTTGCATAAGGGGCGGGGCTATGACAATGAGGTCTGTTTGGGAATGTGGAGTTACATGTTCTGGCTGTTTGTGAATTATCGTTGTTGAGTATGGAGTGTTGAGGTATTGATTTTGTGTAATGCTTTATGTTGAAAATTGAGGTGGATGTTGTTTATGATAAAGAGGATAAACTGGGATGGGAGGAGGGTTTGGTTTTGCATAAGGGGCGGGAGTATGATAATTGGAGGAATTTGTGAGAGTATAATGGTTTGATATATTTGATTTTGTATTGTGGTTGTTATCTATGTTTTTGGTTGGTATTATGTTTATATGGTTGTTTTTGTTGGTTGGTTGTTATTATGGTTATTAATAATACGATCTATAGTTGAAATCTGAGCCTAAATAAAAAGAAAAAGCAAGTGATTAGGTTTATGAGCAATCTAATTACTTATTCGTTTAAAACGCTATATAAAATAAAGTTTATTATTAATTTGCTGGACAGAGCGGTGAACATTATTATGCATAAGACAAAGATAACGATCCTGATCAGTTTAGAAATCTGTGTACGCTGTAAGGTTTTTACTTCTTAAACTTTTAAAATACACGTTTCGAATAGAAAGAAATCCTCTTCCTGGTACAGTCGCATGAAGAGAGAGGCAAAACAGCCCTACACAGCCCTGTCGCAGTACACGAATATAATCATAACGTTATTAAATTCTTTAGATACGCGATTCCATATTATATTAGTAGAAAAGCTTAAAACTACCACTTTTTCACACGCTATTTCACATGTTAGTTAAATACTTCGATGCTTAAAATGTGTAGGGAGAAATGGAATACCGGTGTGTATTTTTCATTTTAAGTACCGATTCCTGGAATCTGACTGGCTGACACCCTTCTGAAGTGGTTCCATAATATCTGGTATACGGAAAAGAAAGCGTTGATAAAAAAGCCTGGATTCTCATGTATCTCAGAGAGCGAGTGATCAGAAAAAGGAACAGCTGTTACACCCAGGTTTTACGCTCTCTCTCTGTTGAATGAATGAAAGCATTTTATTAAAAACGCGTTTGCGTTTGTCTAGGTATTTACTTTGTAATCTGTGGTTTACATCTACTGTATTGTTTTGAGATGCCACTTTTAAAGGTGATATGTAAAATAAAGTTTTTTATTATTGTTATAGAGAAACATGATCAGATTCTCCCTGGTTCAGAAAAAAGACGATTAAAATCTGTAATCTTTGCACTTGTACAGTATGTCATCGGAAAATACAATCAGTTTCTGCTTTGTGTAAGGATGGTGTCAAAAAGTAATCTAAGTGGTGAAAAAGCTGTGCTCCTCAAAGCGCTTTACAGGATAAAAACAATAACAACAATAGTGGCTGGGCAAACAATTTTTTTAAATAGAAATACAAAATGAGATACTGTATAATGATGTGCATGAACAAAGTTATACTGCTATTCTCCTTAGATACACGATTAAAAAAAATAAATTTTTTGAATCCCCGGCGGAACACATTCCATAAGAATCAGCGCCTTTATACAGTATATCGCCTTTAAACACATATATTTAAACACGCGTTTACGATTTAAATCAAAACGCGATTCAAATCAATATAAATGTTTATTTTGTAACGCATAGGTGACTATTCATTGTTATTAAAAAGACTTAAATTCGATCATGTTGTGATATTTAGAAATATAAATTTGTTTGGTGCGAGTGAGGTTTTATTTAATCTCTGACCAATGGAAACGTTTCATTTTTTCAAAGAAATGTTTGTTAAAAAATAAAGTCATAGTTCCATGGGATTCAATCACAGACCGTGTGACATGGGAGTCAGGAAACTAACCCACAGCGCCACCAGCACGGTCACATGCTGAGGGCTGAAAAAGCACTACAGAAACATTATCGACAGACAATGTACAGATTTGATAAAGCTATAAAATAATGTAATTAGGCACAGAACAAGTTTACAGCACAGTACAATAATAAATGCTGACCATGACTTTAGAAGCATAAATTACCTTACACTCAATTTAAACACAAGCTGTCTTTAGCCCTCTAAGCTGGTTCATACAGAAATGTAGAGAACCAGGCTCAGAACACACAGCTTCATTAGCGAATACATATGCAGGACAACTAGAGAAGACGTTTTACAGAGGATGGATTTTTAGAAACATCCCATCAGTGACATCACTGAAGTCAACTCCTAAGTACTGTAACTGTCGTGTGGATAGTTTCACAAGAATCAGACAAAGGTTTAAGCATCGCTTGTTCTAGATAAAACTGCAAAAAAAAAAACAACAACCCATAATGTACTTCTTTGCGGCTCTGTTTGCCCAAATCATATATTCACAACGTGAAATTAGAAAATAATATTATGTAACCAAAATCCGCAATATGGAAACAGAACCTGTGTAATTGTTGACAGATGATGTTCTCGTAACATTTTTACAAGACGAACTACAACATTTAAAAAATGACTTGTATGTACTTGATATCTCTAATCAATCCACGGCAATATAGTTTAAGCAGTCCCTGCACAAAACGAAACTAAAACGCCCTGGGCATACCGTTTCGCACTTCAAGTTGCTCAGTTGCTCAAAAGTAATTTGACCGTATGAAATGCATAATATAAACCTAGAAACATATACAGTACGTGAGCAGTATTTACGTAGTATCGGTGTCAAGACATACCTCTCAAATACTGTAAATCAAGTTAAAAATATCTCAAGACCGATTCTGGTCATAATGAAACCATGTTTCGTGTATGTTTTCTTTAAAGTACCGAGAGCAGCCATATACTGTATGTTTATGTTCCAAAATTAATATCGTTTATGGCCTTCACACGCGTTGCAGTATGCTCCTATTCTTTTTATGCTCAGCTACTAAGATTTCCCTTCAGTGGTAAAATTCCATATGAATATTCAATACTACAATGAGCACAGTAAAGACGTTTACTGTAAATCTTTCTACGACAGACCAACGGACCACGAGTGCCCCTGTCGGTCAACCAATCACGTACCGCGGTACCCCGCGTCATCTTGCGTCACGATGCGCGACGCCGTAGCCAATTACCTCCGGTACGTGTCTGTACCGCGCACTTTGAATGGCTGCATCTGTAGAGTGGTAATAGTTAAAGGATTACTATATGGGGAAGAAGTGGTGAACAATTCTTTATTGATGTGTTTGGACAACTCACTATTATGGATTGTAACAATATTATCCTTGCAGGAGACTTTAATTTTTCTTTCTGTCCTAGGTTAGGTAAGATGCCATCTGCTAATCTACTATCATCTAAAATCTCCAAAGTAGTGACAAATTTATGTAGCGAAATAGATGTTATTGATATATGGAGATTCTTCAACCCAACTGCTAGGGGCTTCACATTTTACTCCTCACCACATCAAACAGCTTCTCGTATTGACCACATCCTCCTATCCAGCCATATAGCCCATCTAGTAATTGGTATATAGATATAGGTATTGATCCAATTACTATATCAGATCATGATGCTGTGACAATGAGTATGTCCTCTCCACGACCAGTGTAGCGCTCTCTTTTATGGAGACAAAATCCATTTAATCTGCTGGATGATGAATTCAGAAAGTTCCTTAATGAACAAATTAAACTATATTTACAGTGCAATGACATTGAAGAAACTGATCCTTGGGCAGTATGGGAGGCTTATAAAGCTTACATGAGAGGTATGATAATTTCTTATACCAGCAAAAAGAAAAAGGAACGAATCTCTTTGCAATTAGCACTTGAGATAAAAATTTCAAAATTGGAAGAAGAGTTTTACACTGCTAAATCTGAAAAAAATTCTAATTGAAATTAAAGAAGCTAGGTCACAACTTAATAACCTAGTGACAAAAAAAGCTTAAAGAGATGTTCTATATGCAAGACAGGGTCTATTTGAAAAGGGTAATAAACCAAACCGCCTCCTTGCAAGATTGGCAAGGATGACACCATCCAAAAATTTTATTTCTGCCATTAAAGAGGAGAATGGCCAGCGAACACTGGAAAATAAGAAAATAAATGGCATCTTTAAGAATTGTTTTGAGAAGCTATATAGCTCAGAAACAGATAAAAAACTGCTTCAGGAGAGCACTTTTTTAAAAGGCATAGACATTCCTCAAGTCAGTGATACACAGAAGGAACTTCTAAATAAACCTATCTCCAATAAAGAGATTAAAACAGCTATCATATCACTACAGTCAGGAAAGACACCAGGACCGGATGGCTACCCTGTAGAATTTTTTTAAATAATGAAGGATCAGATCTGTGACATTTATCTCAAGGCCATCAATAAATCTATTAAAGAATCTTCCCTACCAGAGTCTATGAATATTGCCAACATAACAGTTATTCACAAAAAAGAAAAAGATCCTGAACTATGAAGCTCATATAGACCCATAAGTTTACTAAATGTTGATATAAAAGTGATAGCTAAAATACTGGCAACATGCTTAGAGAGAATAATGACTAGCATTATTGATCCAGACCAGACAGGGTTTATTAAAGGAAGAAACTCATTTAATAATACCAGGAGATTGTTTAACATAATGTACCATCTTGACCAGCTACAGGTTTCAAGCCTCCTTGTATCGATGGATGTGGAGAAAGCCTTTGATAGAGTGGAGTGGGAATATATGTTTGATGTTATGAGGAGATTTAATCTAGGTGAAGACTTTATCAAATGGACTCAGTTACTATATAGTGCACCTAAAGCCACAATACAAACTAACGGTTTCATCTCCCCCCAATCAGGCTGCACAGGGGCACTCAGCAAGGGTGTCCCTTGTCACCCTTGCTATTCGCTATAGCAATTGAGCCATTGGCTATATATATAAGATGTAATCCAAACATCAAGGGGGTCCAACTGGGGGGAAGACATCACAAAATTATGCTGTATGCTGATGATGTTATAATGACAGTAACAGACCATGTTCACTCCCTACCTGAAATTATTACTGGTATACAAACATTCTCAACCATATCAGGCTATAAGGTAAATTTCAATAAATCTGAGATTATGCCTTTAGGGAACATGGGAAAAGGATAACCTGCCTATATTTAACCATTTCACTGGAATCCTAAGGGTATCACATACCCCCAAAATCTCACATCTGTATTCTGTAAATATAAGACCTCTACTGATACACTCAAAGGACAACATGAACCGGTGGACAAATTTACCAATATCTTTCCTGGGCAGAATTAACCTGGTAAAGATGATAATATTACCTAAACTTCTCTATCCTCTATCTATGATTTTCACTCCCATGACTAAAGCTGACATAAAGGATCTGAATAAAGCAATATCAACATTTGTATGGACAGGAAAAAAAACAAAAATCAAATATAAGACTTTGCAGTTAACCAGGGATTACGGTGGATGTGCATTGCTAAATCTGAAATACTATACCTGGGCAATACAAGCAAGAATCCTCCAGCAGTGGATTCATGCACCACCAGACTCCACCTGGATGGATATGGAGGCTGAACATGGTAAACCAGCCTCTCTTGTAAACCTCTTAGGCAGGAAAATGACTAATGTACCCCCACTAGCTAAAAAGAACCCTTTAATAATAAATGTACTGAGATAATAGAGCAAGATAACTAAATTTTTTAGTTATTATCCCTCTCTTTATATGCTATCTTTACTTGTGGGTAACCCAGACCTACCTCCTGAAAAGACAGGCTCCCACTTTACTAATTGGCAAACAGCAGGTATACATAGAATTTTTGACTTATTTGAAGGAGGGGTATTTAAATAATTTGAGCATCTTCAAGCACAATATAATATACTGTACCAACAAGAGACTTCTTTAAATATCTTCAGATCAGGCATTATGTGAGTGCTAAGAATGGTGGTCTTGATTTATTCAGTAGCTCGCACACACTAGAAAAAATCTTTCTAAAGAACGGGAACTCAAAGAAATTTCTATCCAAGTTTTACACTTTTTTGTCTAGGCATGAGGTAGACTTCCAAAAATCTTTACAGACAATCTGGAGCCAGGAACTGGGGTGCTGTATAGATGATAACACTTGGAAAACCATTCTTTTATTGCCTTCAACAATCTCCGTCTGTAACCGCTATAAAGAAATGCAGTACAGTTTGTTACATAGAGCATATATATCTCCACAGATCTATAGCAAATTTAGCACAGGCACATCACCTAACTGCCCTAAATGGGTTTAAGTGCAGTTTAAGTGCCCAATGAACACTTTTTCATTGTCTATGGGAATGTACATATATCCAGAGGTTCTGTTGGGAGGTATGTAAAAAAATATCTTTGATCTGTATAATACAGTTAGATCCTCATCCTCTCACATGCATTTTGGGAGTCTTGCCTGTTCAGCTGCTGAACCATAGAGAAGTAGTCCAGCCTGCCCTGATGCTGGCAAGAAAGGCAATCATGAGCAGGTGGGTGGGTGATGAGCCTCCCTCTCTAGCTCTCTGGGAATTACTAATAAGAGACTTGATCTCTTTGGAAAAGTTAAGATTCATCCTAAAAGGTGAGCTGGACCATTTTAAAGATTTGTGGGATAAGCTTTTGAGAGCATTAGGTTTAAAAGAGGAGCTCAGTATATATTCCTAAGCCATTATATATAACTATGCTATAACCTTTATGCCTTTAAATGGTAAACTCTGATATAGCTGCAACTGTACCTGTTTTTGTTTTTATTTTGTTTTGTTTTTTTTCCATCTTTTTTCTTCTTCTTTCCTCTTTCACTCATATTTTTTTTCCTTAACTCCATTCTTCATTTCTTTTTCTTACATTCATTGTTCTTCTCTTAAAAAAAAATTAAAGTTTAAATATTGATGTCTCTGGTGTGATATTTAATAAACAGAATTGGGAAAATAGTAAATATTATCGACACTATATTGAATTTGTTGGTATTTCTGAATATCACAACATGTTCAAAGTTAAGTGAGTTAAGTGATTAACCTATTCTATGAATACTTGCGCTCGTTATCTTAGAAAAAACTTTTTACTTTTTAGAATCCGCTAAATAGGGAATATAATATGGAATTGCTTATCTAAAGAAATTAATAATGATATTAATTTAAGGATCTAAATATATGTATTTATATAGCTGGTTGTATTACTGTAATCCACTTTCTTTGTAAACACATTTTATTTTTAATTTGACTCATTTGCGCATGATTACTTTCAAAAAAAATTTAAGCTGTTTATCTCAGCTTTGTTTCCAAGCAGCCCGTTGGTGCAGTGGGTTTGTCAATAGAGATTCTGTCTAGACCAGTGGTTCTCAAACTTTTTGGACCAAGTACCACCCCTATCAAACCAAAGCATCCAAGTACCACCTAAAAGTCATCTTCTAATAGGACCCCCAGAAATTCTCAATGACCAACATGAGCGTGCGTCCA
Organism: Atractosteus spatula; assembly: GCF_055471065.1. Classification (NCBI taxonomy): domain Eukaryota; kingdom Metazoa; phylum Chordata; class Actinopteri; order Semionotiformes; family Lepisosteidae; genus Atractosteus; species Atractosteus spatula. The sequence continues at coordinate 28,217,840 of NC_142714.1, read as the reverse complement.
CGTACACACTCACATACACATATAATAAATATTATAATAAACTTCATTTGATACAGCCCCTTTAAAGGTGGCTTTTTTAAAGCACTTTACAGAAAAATAAAACAGGAACAACAACAATTAAAAATAAACAATAAAAAAGCACCATTTCAGTGAGTGGGGTGAGCCTTGAAGTAAGATGTGAAGACGGGGTTCATTTTAAGTCCTTTCTGCATGAAGATTAGACTTCTAAACAACAAGCTGGAGTTTATGGCAGGAAAGGGGGTTAACTGATAAGGATTCCAGATGCAAGCTAGGAACCGCCTGGGGTGTAATCTTAAACTGGCCATTTCGCCAGGATCTCTTAACTGGCCAAATACCATGACCCCCCTCTTTACCATAAGACCGAGTGAGGTCAGAAACGGAAAAGAAAATACTATATAAACTAAAAGTTTGTACCGGCACATTGAACAATACTTCGGTTTTGTTGTTTCTTGCGGGAAACAAGACTTCGGCTTTATTGTTCCTTGCATCCAATAAACTCATCTGTTTAACTTCATCTCGGGATCCAGAACCTTATTCTTTCTGTTACAACAGCCTGTTTAATCGAGCAAAGCAGACGTGGATTCATTTTTCAAGCCTTGATACAATTCACAACAGAGTCTAACAGATTTTAAATCGTCAGACATTTTCTTGACGGCAAAGGTCTCATGGTGGATGTTGCAATGCGTCCGTTCTGTAGCGGCGAGGCTTATTAATAAGAAAGAATTAAGTGTTCTAAGCCTTCCCAAATGAGGCCCCATTTCTCTGTTCATCTCTGTGGTGCAGCCACAGAGAAACTATTCATGCAGGCTGATTTAAGATGTTTTCTTTTGATAAGGAACAAGCTCCCAAAGGGGGATGCACTTAGCTAAGCCTGGCTATCATGATCAATGGTCATCCATTGGCGCCTATCTGTCTAGGGAGTGCCAGATGGACATCTGGACTGCATTCCTAAGTGTCAGGAGTAAGTGACTCATATCTCACCTTGATCAACCAATCGGACTGGTAGGGCTGAGTAACCCACGTGGGATTCTGATGCCCATGGAACTTTCAGCCAATCAACGAGCTGAAGTTCCTCCAGGTAAAAACAGGCAACACAGAGAGCCTGTGAGATTCAGTGGACTTCTGTGGACTTTTTTGAAGGGAATTCTAAAGGAGAATTCCAGGGCAGGACAGCCCAGGAGCAGAAGGCTCCCAAGGGCAGGACATTCTCGCAGCGCGCCTCCTGACCATCCTGAGACTCAGCCCGGACAACCACAGAACGGCCATTGTGTCCGAGTGCCAGAACTTTCCTTTGTTCTAAGAGTCTAGAGAGGAGGTTGCCAGAGAGTAACCAGAGGATCCACCCGAGGTTAGCAACAGCAGCAGGCCTCGTGAACAGGTCGGAACTGTGGACAGCTGAATCACTATTCAGAACTAGCACTTCATCAGGAACGAACCGGTCCTCTTCCTGACTTGCTGGGATCCACAGTCATCTTTTCTCCTGTGCACAAACTTTGCTAGTTAAAGCCAACACTAACTAGCCGGTCAGTGAGCATCAGCAGCGCACCGTCGCAAGCCGCACAGCACAGCCTGGCACGGAGCCAGAGAGCGCGGATTGGACAGCAACAAGCCTGCAGCTGATTGTTTGTGCCTGCAGGAGATATGAATCCCCAGAGATTGGATGAGTATTCAACTTCAATGCATTACAGCTCGAGAATTCAATTGTTATCCCAACCAGTTGATATCAATTTAATTCCTAAGAGTTATGTACTTGTTTTGAGTATCTAATGTAGAAGTTATAACCAAGTTCATTTATGAAACGGTCTAAATGAATGATATACTGAACGTATGTCCTCTTGATATATGTAACTCTTTGTAACTGAATGAATATATATCTTTTGTATTCTGATAACCCTCTCGATAAGATCTGTTAGGTTTATATGCATATTCTATGTATTAATAAATGTATCCTCGTGTATTAGTACCTGTGTGTGTGCGTTGTTTGAGTTATGTCGCATGGTTGGATTCTAAAGCCATCGCAAGAATCAATTTTGTGATTTACTGCTACAATTAATAATTGTCCCAGTAAATGCCCAAACCCTACAGAACTGGTGCCTTCAGAGAGCCACTACATTACATTTTGGCTATGGCAACGTTACAGTTCATTTCTGGAGCAACCTCTCTAATTCATGCAACTACACCTCTGTGTTGGCTTGTCATTGCTCTAGCACCGTCTGTACAAACTCCAATGCATTTTTCCAGCTGATGCCATTATCTTTGATAAATTCATCCAGAAGCTGAAATATGTGCTCTCCTGTAGTTCTTGTTGGTAGCGGCTTACAGAACAGAAAGTCCTCATGGGACGTACCCTCAAACTCGTATCTAACGTAAATGAGCAAATTGGCCAAATAAACGGCATCTATAGATTTGTCTAATTGCAGTGAAAAGCAGCTGCTCATCTTAACGTGTCTATCAGTGTACTTTTGATATCATCTGCCATATTAAAAATTCTAGGAGTGGCTGTGTCTTTCAGAGGGGGCAGCAGCTCGAGCTGTTTAGCAGCTTTTTCTCCACAGACAATACCTGTCAGCTCTTTTCCCAGCGGTAAATAAGGTTCTTCAAAAATAGTGTGGGGCTTACCTGCTTTAGCAATCCGCAAGCTTGTATTTTTCCCACTTTCCATTTCAGGAGTCCGTCTCAGAAGTTAAAAGAAGTTTTTATATCATGTGCATGGGAGCGAAACACAGAGAGGCTAGATGTATTTTTCTCAAATTAACCTAGAACATAAATATTTTTCTGTTATCTATCACGCGTTCCTGTGCTCACACGATTGCTAGCATTCGTAGCACACATTTCTATGCTTTCCTGTGCTTATAACATTGGCATTGTTCCAAAATCACGAACATTCTCCTACCTCCCTATTTGCAGGAGATATGTTTTTTTTTAAATACAATTGGTTACTTACGTTCGTAGCATGCATTTCTATGCATTCCTATGCTTACAAGATTGGCGGTGTTCCAAAATCATGCACATTCTCCTACATCCCTGTTTGCTGGAGATAACATTTTTTAAATACAATTGGTCACTTAAGTTCATAGTACGCATTCCTATACAATGGTATAGAATTACATAGTATCTCTTGTGTCCACTCAAGTATTAGCGCACGATGTATTGTAGTACGTAGGCTGCGTATTCGACATGTATTAAAATAGAAAACATGAAAACCTGTCCCGATTTTTCAGTGCACACAACAGAGTTCCAGGGTGATATGGCGTATCACCTGGCGGCACTGATATGTTATATTTGATCTTATATTTCAGTGTGATGGTGTCTGTTATGTATTTACCCCCATAATTGCATTGACCATGCTTAGCCTCTCCTACATGATTGGTAAACATCACGAGTGGTATGCATACCATAGTTTGAGAACCACTGGTCTAGATGATCCAGATTCAATACCTGCTTATGGCAAAAGTTCTTCTTCTAACAAATACTTTTAAAAAATAAAAATAGTAAGTATTAAGTACACTATTGTTTTTTTGTATACATATTCAATGTGAACTTATATTAATAATGAAATAAAAATGTGAATTAGCAAACATGAATACTGTCAACTCTTCAACTGGTTTAATTCAAAACACTATTCAGTGGGACAATTTAACAGATGCCTCAAGCCTTAAAAATAAATTGTTAATATTGTAATTAGAATCGAGAATAACATAGCAGTATTAAAAATACCACTGAAACTATAATAATGTGTCTGGTCATTATTAACAGTATTAATTTAATAATAATTTCAATTATTATTTTCAATTGTATCTTTTTCAGAGTAATTTTTTCGTTGGTTTTCATAAGCTTCACTTATTAAAATACCTATTTATGAGACACGATGTTTCAGATGTCAATAACATTGTGAACAAATGACACAGAGCCTGCAACCTACAGATTTAAAGATCTCGATTTGTGAAACATTTCACAGCTTTTATTTAAACAATATCTAGTACGTGGTTGCATTTTTAGAAACCTTAGTCTGAATAAAGCAGATCCCAGGTACAAGTGACTTCAAAACGCGAGAAGGCATTTTGCTATATTTTTATAAAGTTGAAGCCTTCTGAAGTCTCTCAAAAACATAAAAATGTAGCATAATATTCTGTGGCTAAATGGGCAACCGATTCTTTTAATTTTAAGAAAATTAAAAGTAGGAAACAATAACATATGTGCCTCAAATAGACATTGCATGGTTTTAAAACCCATAAAAACGGGTTTAGTTAAAAACACGAAATCCACGAAAAACGGGTGATTTTTCTTCCTTGTGATCATCTTAGAATCTTTGTGTAAGCTATAAGTTTTTTAAACTTTTTAAATTAAACATCTTAAACACTTTAATTTTGTAAATGCAACATGCATTTCGTGTAGATACAGTACAATCTCATGTCTTCCCATGGTGTGAAATGAATTAGAAGGTGATTGAGAAAACAGCACATCGCCAGCTGAGCTCAGTCAGAGAAGAGGTGGTGCCGATTGTTTTTCTGACTGTTATGTCACAGTTCAATATTTTATATACATCTAAATAAAGTCAGGTGTCAGGTGCATAAACTATTAACTCAAGAATTAGTATTAAAATTTGCACTATGATAAATTGTTGCACTTCCACATCTTGTAAAAACATTAATTTGCAAGACTGTGTTCAAATATACTGTACGTTAAATTTGACTATCAAAAAATCAGGGTTCACTTTTTTTCCTGTCTCTCACTACTCTCTCTCACCCACTGCAATTTGGTAAATTTGACACAGAATGGTTAAAAATGGGAACAGGTGAGGCAGGCAGAGGGAAGGGGGAGGGGGGAGGCGTCTTTCCACCTCTATGACTAAAGAGAGTGTCAAAGAGAAATGGCTTGAGCGACATACACAGCCGAAAAGGTATGGTGCGGTCTTCTCTGCCTTAAAGGTACACTCCTTGGGAAGAATTTTTACCTCGAACGTTTGCTCACCAGCTAACACACAGAAGCAAACTAAATACAAAATGTACTTGCAAGTAATAGAGAAGAATAGCAATGTACTTGCAAGAATAACAAACATTAAAAGAAAAACATGAAGAAGGCACCTGGAGAAGGCTCCATGGCCGAAACATTGTGTTTTCTTTCTTCTCTTTTCAGCATGGAATAAACCTATTACTTGACTCTTAAAAACATATTTGCTTTATACTGTTATACTGTATAGTGTACTTAAACATTCTATTGTCACTACACTGTAACGCTGCCCACTAAACGTCTTTCGCACAATTTCACGGGGGCAAGGTCATGTAGCTGATTCACAGCTGGATACAATTTTATCTTGCAAAAACTCAGATATTTGTCAACATATTTACTAAAACTATCCATCTCAGTAATCTCACTTTGTTAGTCTCACTGTACACCCCAGTGCTCACTCAATGTTCACACTCCCTGTAACATAAAAAAACATTTTCAGCATTGTCACCTCGCACCGGGGGGAAGGAAGGTGCTAGCAGTCATTATTTCACTGACAAAAAAAGTTGATTAAAACTTATTCAAAGGGTGTGGTGTGTTAACACAAATTCTGCTTAACAGAACTGCTTATAAGTTAAATAATTATATTACTATTAATTATAGAATTAAATAAATCTACAGTACAGACAGATTTAAAATTCTTCAAGCCAAATTAGCTGCTACTGCTACTTTGCAAGCAATACATGACTTCTCAAAAGGTACCTTTTGTCTCTCATGCAAACTCAACAAAGGTTTATTTTTTATAATTCCAAAATTTGAACTGTATGCCCCCCCCCACAGCTGGGTCTCGCCACCCGCTTTTCCATAGCCGTATGGTTTCAAAGTATGTGAAATATCTTTTCTTACTCCAGTTATTAATCTCATCTATTTTTACTCAACCGGCTATGTAAAAAATATAGCCAAAAAGATCGCTGTAAAGGTTAAATTTCCAGCTGAAAAGACAAGACTCAACATGTCTTCTCTAACTCTTCAGTTTACAGCTCGTCCATGGTCATTCATAATTAATATTGTAATGAATGGCAGGCATACAGTTGGTACAAGCCGGTTGCAGCGTGATGACACTACAGACCTTTTTTTCCCTCCTTTAACTTAGAGAATTGCATGAAGAAATACTAAATCACAAAAATATCACTTATAATAATTCATCCAGATACACTCACACCGTAGCCAACAACAATATATAATAGTGGATTTTTATATATTCGGTTATGTAAGAAACAAAGTAATTCTTTGATTGGGCTTTGAACCACCTGGGTGCAGCGCACTACATGACAGTCCATTGCCTATTATCGCTATAAGGACAATAATATATATATTTTTTAAAAACGAACGTCAAATATTTCCAAAATATCCCCTTGTGATATTTTAGCTGCTTAGTTACACGACTTCATATTAATATTACTATCAAGAGGTATTAAATCAGTACAACTTTTATGAAATTCAAGTATTTTAAATGTTTAATTAATTAACTGGTTTTTAATTAAACTATTTTTTACAGCTTTTAAAGTCATGCAAAGTTTTATTTAGGCAGGAACATGTCATTGTATCTTATTTTTTATTTCATTTTTAAAAATAAAAAAAAATTATTTGCCCATCGTGTTGATAAGCTCTTCCCTGATTATTGGCAATTTAAAAAAATTATCCCCCTCCCTCATTAGTTTAAAGATTTACGTAAAGAAATCCTTAAACATAAAACCACCACATATAATAATGTAATGTTTTCAGGTTCTCATGGGTTTGTGCCCTCACCTCTCCCACCTCAGGTCAGTCCTCCACCGCAGATTGAACCCAGGTCTCTGGCATCACTGAACAGGGAACCAGACAGCTCAGGCTGCTGTTCACAGTTAAGGGCAGTGACATCACCGCCCTGGCAACCAGCTCACACAACTTAATCCATTATAATAATTCATCCAGCGGGTTCCCTGTTGAATGATGCTGACAGACCAGGTTCAATTCCAGGTGGTGTACTATATAGTACAGTTTAAACTTTTTTTTAATTCCAAGTTGAATTGTAGGCTGATTACTGCTTGCTGACATTTGGATTAAGAAAAAATATAGATTTCTCAATTCATGTGTAAACCTGAAAGAGACACATCATGTTCACAATAAGCTATTTTATGCATTCGGCTCTACGAGAAACAGACTGAAAGTAATGCTCTGATCTCACTTTGAACTGCCTCGCTAAACTGGTATGCAGTTACTGTAAAAAAAAACAGGGCATTTTTGGAGAAATTGTAAGAAAGAGGCTTGATTTCACAGTTAAAAAACATGTCAGAAGCTGAAATGAGAGCCTTGTGTGAAATAATAGATTTAAACTAGGAAACCCCTTTGTAGCCTCCCTAAATGTATCTCAGAATTTCAATAAAAGAGAAATAATCTTACAGTGTGCAGTATATGCTGTCCAGGTTCCCCTATAAAGGTACAGATGCAGCCATTCAAAGTGTGAGGTACAAACCCGTACCGTGGGCAACTCACTAAGTCATACCGCGTCATAATGCGTGATACTGCGGTACGTGATTGGCTGGCCAAAATGACTGACAGGGGCACTCGTGGTGTGTTGGTCGGTCGCGGAAAGATTTAATCATTTAATGTCTTTTCTGTGCACACTTTAATCTGCTTAGTATTGAATATTTATATGGAATTTTACAACTAAAAGGAAATTTTAGTAGGTGAGCATAAAAAGAAGAGGAGCATAACGCATCTGAAGGTCATAAACAATATTAATTTAGGAACATAAACATATTACTGTATGTAGACTGTACTATATATGGCTGGTCTTGGTAGTTTAAAGAAAAAATACACACCAGTCTTCCATTTCTCCCTAAACATTTTAAGCATCAAAGTCTCACATGTGGTTATTTCAGAAACATTTTTACATGCTGCTTCTGACCATGTTACTGTACGTTTATATACTGTACAGTACTTTGTGAGAAAAGTGATAGTTTTAAGATTTTCTGCGAATACGCTCGATACTGGAGTAAACAAAACCATACTTTTAGAATTTGATTAATAGGGAATATAATATGGAATCGCGTATCTAAAGAAATTAATAACGATATAATTATATTCATGTACTGCAGTACAAACAGTAGTATAAGACTTTCTATTGATATGTGTATGGCTGTTTCAGTACTCAACACATCATTCCATCTTTGGCGTGATGGCTTAAGTGATTGACTTATAAGCAAGAGGTTGGGTGTTCAAATCTAGCTATCTCCATCAGTTTTCTTTTCAAATATAATATTTCCTATTTCAGTTTTTCAAAGAAATGTTTATTTGTTAAACGAAAACTCATGGCGACAGCTGGGTTTGAACACCCGACCTCAGGGCTATAAATCAGTCACTTAAACTTTCACACCATCAAGGCAAGTCATGTGACACACACTGAAACAGCAACACACATATCAATATAGAATATAGAATGCCTGGCGGAAGTCCTGTGTCCGTCCTATATAAAAATGCAACGATATTATAAATGCCCCTTTGGCTGGGCAATTAAATTTTTTAATTAAAAAAAAGAGTTGTAATGATGTGTTCCTGCTTAACTTGCATGACTTTAAAAGCAATAAAAACAGGTTTTGATAGTTAATAACCACTTTTTGTGCACAAAAAACAATTCGGGCACAGAAGGGTTAAAAAGAAAGTCAGACAGGTAGAGGGGAGGTTGAGTTGTGAAACTGTTACCCGTTCTGGATGAAGCAATCAGAGAATAGATGGATTTACACCTGTGAAAAGCGTTCCAATTTTAATGCGATACAGAAAACATTATTCATAAAAAATGATCTTGTACAGTCTGTAAACTGAAAATCTATGAAGGAGACACGTTGCCTATCGCCTCTTTTTACACTTGGAAGAACATTCCAATGTTAATGTGACACTGAAGATATTATTAATAACCTTTTAAATCTGAAGGGAGATCTAAAGGGATCCACACGGTACAGGTTCCTGCTAAATATTCAGAGAGAAAGACGGTGACGTCACCACGAGCAGGCGAGCAGACACACCCTCTAATGTCAGGCGTATGCATTAAATATATTTAGATCTTTGAATTAATATCGTTATTGATTTCTTTAGCCTCACAGCATTGTCCAATAATACTCTTCTTCTGTCTAATTTTTAGTTAAGCAGGATTTGAGCTACAGACAATAAAAAAACAGGATTCACTTCTTTCACATATTGATGATGATATCAGTAGCAGTTTGAAACTATTCATTGTTATTAATAAATGACTTAGATTCGAACATGTTGTGATATTTAGAAATAAAAAAAAGATAATAGAGTGTCCATAATATTGCTATTTTAGTTTTTCAAAGAAATGTTTGTAAAAACGTTTCCGAAATAACCACATGTGAGACTTTGATGCTTAAAATTTTAGGGAGAAATGAAAGACCAGTGTGTATTTTTTCTTTAAACTACCAAGACCAGCCATATACAGTACAGTTTACATACAGTAATATGTTTATGTTCCTAAATTAATCATTTATGAGCATGTGAAAGGCATGGTGGATTGGAGATTCTCAAGAATTACTTTGTACAGTATGATTGGAAACAAATGCTTGATCGGATCAACAAAATGCTGTGGTGTTACTTTTTGTCAATGAAAAATTACGTCTTTTTGTTTACAAAGACGGTTACAAACAATGTGGACCAAGGTAATACTTTGAGTTTACTGCTTGTCAAAGGTCATTCATTATTAATACTATCAGTAATATCTTCGGTAAAGACTTTGATGCATAAGACATTTCTGCATAATTAAAATATTTATGATTAAGGTGGTAGGTTGTGTACTTTTGTCCCACTGAGCAATCTTGCTTTCATAAAATATACCAATTTTAATGTATAATGATTAACATGCTGTAATACAGTTTAAAATTTAAAAGTCTAAAGAGTATACAACTTAAATTCTTAATTGAATAAAGATTGTCCCTCAGCAGTGATCGGGATTCAAAACCGGGTGTTTTCTGGCGACAGCTCAAACGCTGTACATGAGAGGTTGAGCTTTATTTGTTCCACCTGGCAGTAATTCCGGATACTATTATCTTACTTGCAGTATTATACGGTATGACGCGTTATGGCGTGTTATGCCACAACACGCCCCAGCGCGTTTTACTGTGGCATACCCCGCACGTTTTGAATGGCTGCATCTGTATATAACCAACTTCATAATAAAGCCAGGGTGAATTCCTTCTCAGAACAAGCTCACTTGGTGACGAATTGGCTTAAGGAGGGTAGTGCAGTCTAAAGACAAAATTGCCTTGACCCCTGCAGAAGAAACCGTTTTTAATGATTTGAAACAAGCCTTCTTGCAGGCACTGGCCCTGGGCTTGATTCCCTCAGACAGATCATCTTTATGTAATCTGTATGTAAGTTAAAGAAATGGGTTGTGAGCTGTTGTGCTGGCGCAGGAGCACGGAGATAGGCATCGCCCGGTGGGATATTATTCAAGGGGCCAAGGGGCCGAGTTTATGTGTTGTGCAGGCTACCTGCCTGGCTGTATAAACGGAATAATCTGGTGTTGAACCAGCAGACCGAATGAAAAGATTTAAATTGAAACTTGTAAATATGCTAAATGGAAAACTGAAGCAATTTATACAGATTCTATATATACATGTGGTATATACCACAAGTTTGGACAGCTGTGGACGAATAGGAATTTCATCACCACTGCAGGGACTCCAGTTAAGAATGCTGGGTTTGTCTCTGAACTGTTGGAAGCTTTGCAGCTGCCGACTGAAGAAGCTGTGGTAAAGTGTAAGTGACATAATAAAGAAATGTTTCCAGTAACTCAGGGGAACAACTTTCCAGATGCAGCTGCTAGGCGAGCAGTCCTGGGAGAACAGGAGTCTGAGACCCCTGAGAGACCTCTGTTGGTGAAAAGGGGACAGCTACAGAATATTCAGGATGAGGCCTCTAAAACAGAAAAATGGACATGGTTAAAAAAGAAAGTGGAGCTACTGCATGATGATGGGGTGTGGTGCTGCTAGCACACTGGACGCCCTGCATGCCCACACAGCCTAATGCCCTTTGTAGCCTCACAAATGCATTCTGTCAGACACTCGGGTGTGAGTCAAATGGTGTGCCGGTTTTCCAAAACTGGGACGGGGTGGCGACCGAGTTTGAGCAGTAACCACCTATGTGGTATCATGATGTGATGCTTGTCAAAGGTACAGGTGCTACAGCTCAAAAGACCTCCTCCTGAGGGACCTTGCATGCACTGGCAAATTGTCTATTGTAGCTTTATGTTATGTAAAGGGAAACCTGGGCCCTTATAACAGTGGTGGAGCTGTTTTCCCAGTGGATTGAGGCCACTGCCTCTGTGATTGCCAAACACGCGATGACGGAGATAAGCCCTCGGTCGGGACTGTCCTGCTGCTTGTATTATGATGAAGGGACACACTGTGTCAGGCTGTGGCTATGGTGTTCGGGGTGAGATGGGACCTTCATTGCCCCCATCACCCTCAGTCTACAGGAACAGTGGAATGAAGGAACAGAACTCTGAAAGATCAACGTAACATCACCCTGAAGAAACACCGTGGGTAGATGCTCTGCCTGCGGTCCTGAGTAGCCTTTGGGCTGGATCAAACAGAACTGTGTAACTGAGCCTGTTTGATATCATCACGGGCCAACCATCAAAACTTCCTGGAGGGCCAAATTTGGCTAATGGATCTTGAATTTGCTATCTAATTCTCTATTGCAGTATTGTAGGTTGTTAATTGAAGCGGTGCACGGGGCTGGTGAACAGGTGCTGGACGCTTGGGGACCTCCAGTAGGGAGAAGACATGACCTGATACCTGGCGAGTGGGTGTGGGTGAATAAGATACCCTGCCAGATGTTGCAACCCTGCTGGGGAGGGACTATATCAAGTGCTACTGACTACCAACTCTGCCATCCGAGTGACAGGATGAGATCACTGGATCTTCCCTCACACTGCCACCGAGCCACTGCACCAGAGACTGAGTAAACAGAATTTATTATGTTGTTACTGTTTCTGTGTCTGTCGGGCTTCCTGAGGGGGGGCTGACAGTGTGCCTGTTAAGCGTAAGGAACGTTACTCTAATAATGGGGAATATGGAATCAAGACTTTCTTGGTGTTGTCATATCTATCAGCCACAAATAATAATCAGAGCTCATGTTGGGTTTGTATTGCTATACAAGATGCTCATAGGAGTAATCTCCTTTGATAATGGTGATTATTTAGGTTTATTGCCATAGGTAAATAGTTCTGCTTTTAGTCTGAGTGTAGCTCAAATGTATAAGAATGGAACTAACTGTATGCTCCCTGCTATAATCACAGTTCTAGGCCTTCCTCTATTATGGTGATAAGCAGCTGTTAAGGTGAGAAAGACTATGTAGTACTCATATTCCAGACAACTCTGAGCATATCGATGATTTAGCACAGCATATCTATGATGAAGGACAAAAATACCACAACTACTATCCTGACGACTGGTGGTAGGAAAATGGTCGTAATCTGTTTTCGGAGCATGGGGTGGTACAATTGTGCAGTATTCATAGGTTTAGTTTTACTGGTTATTCTTAGTCTTTGCATAAGATGCCTTAAAGCTGTGTGTGCTAAAGTAACTAACTCTGTCATGGTAGTTCAATACAACCATGGGGATAAAAACTTTTTTTTGCAGAACATTATTGGTGTTGATACAATATGTTCTGAGGAAGGAGCGAGGAATCCAGAATAAATGTTTTTAACAATTTATCTCCTAAAGATCAAGCTGCATATTCTTTGCCTGTCAGCAAGAAACGCATAGCAAGTTTTTTCCATTCATGATTACTCATAACGTCTATGCGGAACTTGTTACATCCTGTTTTGTGAATGCTGAGTTGTGGCAAAGTGCCATATAAGGAGGTGTTTTTCTGTTAGACCAGCATAAGAACGGAAAGTACTGAGTCAACAGTTAGCAAGTCATGTGATGTATGTGCTACTCTCCTGCATGCATGCGTAATTCTTTCACCAACATTGGGACTCTGTCATTTTATATGATACTACACTATCAAGTGATGTTAAATCACTACAACATTTATCTTTTTACAATAACAGCAAGTGGTGTTCTTACCACTTATTCTTAGAAAAAGATAAAACGTTATAACTTTTTATGAAGTACAGAATATAATCTTAATTATAGCACGTTAAAACCAGAACCCACGTAAGTTACCAAGTTAAAGTTTTTTTTAACTTTGATGCATAAAATATTTATGCATAACCAAAATATTTATGATGAAGGTGAAAGGTTGTGTACTTTTGTCCAACTGAGAAATCTTGCTTTTATAAAATATACTGACTTTTTAATGTTTAATGATTAACATGCTGTAATACACCGTTTAAAATTATTAAAAATCTAAAGAGTATACAACTTAAATTATTAAATTGGAAAAAGATTGTCCCTCAGCAGTGACCGGGATTCAAAACCAGGCATTTTCTGGCAACAGCTCAAATGCTGTACATGAGACGTTAAGCTTTATTAGCTCCACCTGGCGGTTTTACAAGGTGCTTCTGGATACTATTGTCAATTTACATGCGGTATAATGCGCCACGCCTACCACGTGTTGATGAAGCGTACTCCACACATTTTGAATGGCTGGATCCGTATATATTATAATTATATATTAGAAACAATAACATGTCCCTACCTAAATTAGACATTGCAAGACTTTAAATGCTATAATAAATGGGTTTAAATAGTTAAAAAACATGTTATGTATGAAAAACGGGTGATTTGTCTTCCTTGTGATCAGTTTAGAATCTCTGTGCAAGCTGTAAGTTTTTTTACTTTTTAATTAAACGTTTAAAACACTTTAATTTTGTAAACGCAACAGGCTTTTCATACAGAAAAAATCACATTCTCCACTCTTCCTGTGGTGTGAAGCAGATTAGCAATAACATGAATGAATGAACCTCCAGACCATCTCCAGGAGACTTGGAAAGGAGGGAATGTTTCGTACCAGAGCATTTTTACTTCGTAGCAGGGGGAAAGGAAGTGGGCTTTAATTTAACTCTCTATTAATACAAGAAGTCTGGTACAGAAACAGTATGCGCACCTCTTTAGTGTTTTTTAATTAGGTAATGAACAAGAACTCAATAAATTAACTATTAAGACAAAGTCAATCACCTGTCTGCAAACTCAGCTAATCAAAGATTGCCTTGAAGTATTGGCAGGTCCTATAATTAGTATGATGAACACGTCCCTTGCATCAGGCATTGTACAGATGCAGCCATTCAAAACAAGCGGGGTATGCTGCGGCATAACACGGTGGGCGTGTCACAGTATACCACATCATACCGTATGCAAATTAGATTATGTTAATAGTATCCGGAATCACCTTGTAAAACCGCCAGGTGGAGCTAATAAAGGTTAACCTCTCCTGTACAGCATTTGAGCTGTCACCAGAAAACGTCGGTTTCGAATCCTGATCGCTGCTGAGGGACAATCTTTATTCAATTAAGAATTTAAGTTGTATACTCTTTAGACTTTTAAATTTAAACAGTGTATTACAGCATGTTAATCATTAAACATAAAAAAGGCGGTATATTTTATAAAAGCAAGATTGTTCTGTTGGACAAAAGTACACAACCTACCACCTTTATCATAAATATTTTAATTATGCAGGAATATTTTATGCATCAAAGTCTTTACCGAAGATATTACTAATAGTATTAATAATGAATGACCTTGGACAAGCTGTAAGCTCAAAGTATTACCCTGGTCCACATTCTTTGTAACCGTCTTTGTAAACGAAAAGAGTTTATTTTTTCATTGACAAAAAGTAACACCACAGCATTTAGTTGATCCAATCACGCATTCGTTTCCAATCATACAAAGTAATTCTTGAGAATCTCCGATTCACCATGCCTTTCACATGCTCATAAACGATATTAATTTAGGAACATAAACATATTACTGTATGTAAACTGTACTGTATATTGCTGGTCTTGGTAGTTTAAAGAAAAAATACACACCTGTATTCCATTTCTCCCTAAACATTTTAAGCATCAAAGTCTTACATGTTGTTATTTGGGAAACGTTTTTACGTGATCCTTCTGACCATATTAGGATTATATACTTTGTGAAAAGTGATAGTCTTTTAACCTTTTCTGTGAATTCGCTTGTTATCTAACAAATGCATACTTTTAGAATTTGATTAACAGGGAATATAATATGGAATTGCGTATCTAAACAAATTAATAACGATATAATTATATTCATTCAGGTGGGTAGCTGCGTCAGCATGCGTAGGCTGCAAAGGAACAAGTAATAGGTTTATTCCATGCTGAAAAAAAGAAGAAAGAGAACACAACGTTTCGGCCGTGGAGCCTTCTTCAGGTGTGCTGAAGACCTGAAGAAGGCTCCACACCTGAAGAAGGCTCCACGGCCGAAACGTTGTGTTCTCTTTCTTCTTTTTTTCAGCATGGAATAAACCTATTACTTGTTCCTAATTATATTCATGTACTGTCTGGCGGAATAAACTGAAGAGATTAGTTAATGCGACACGGAATTATTAAGAATTAACACCTCTTTTTACACTTGAGAACAAATGAGAACATTCCACTCAGTGGGCGGTGCATTGTTATCTCAATCACCTGCTAATTCGTTTTACACCACTGGATGACAGGAGAATGTGACTGTACTGTATCTGTACAGAATGTGTGTTTCAATCAATACAGTAATTGATTAAAATCGCAATAGCGTGTTTAATTAAATGCCTTTTATTGATTCACAATCTGAAAATGAAAACCGCGGTAAAGTCACCTTGAATTTAAAAAAACGATTTTGGCACGCCTGTAGCATTTTCACGAAACCTCCTAGAGTTGAGAGAACACTTGCTTTGTGTATAAAGTACATTGTAAATGTTTTCACAGCCTTCACTTTGTCATTTTTATGCCATTTTTTTGACCATGCACGAATATTCCTATGTCCGTATCTTCGCAAGGGAATCAGTGTGAATTTTAATACTAATTAAATGACCGCGGGCACTTTCCACCCTCTCTACATTCTCTCACTGGAAAAAAGAAAAGGAGCATAAAGCGTCTGATGGTCATAAATGATATTCATTTAGGAACAGCATCAGAGATATGTTTTTAACTGTACTGCATCGGAGAGAATACCATAGTGTGTTTTGTTTTTACTCCCTGGCGGAAACTGGCTTCCATAATAATCAGTATGGCTCAGAGATTAAATAAAACTTCACTCGCACCAAACAAATGTATATTTCTAAATATCACAACATGATCGAATTTAAGTCATTTTAATAACAATGAATAGTCACCTATGCGTTACAATATAAACACTTATATTGATTTAAATTGCGTTTAAATCGCCTTTATTTAAAACCCATAAATAAAGCTGATACTGTTTAGACTTTTAATTATTTAAAACTGTATTACAGCAGCACAATGCACAATGCAACGTAAATCGCTATCTTTGTCTTCTGTGTAATAATGTTCACCTCTCTGTCCAGCAAATTAACAATAGTAATAATAATGAACTTTACTGTATATGGCGGCTTTAAAGGTGGCTCCTCAAAGTGCTTTACAGGTTAAAAACAATAACAACAATACTGTTAGGCTGGGCAAACGATTTTTTTTAAGAAATACAAAATGTGATATAATGATGTGTTCCGGCTTAGACATTAACGAAGAGCATAACACATGGGCGGCGTAGCGGTCGGCTCTGGCTTTCCCACCTACTGTATACCGATACACTGCAATTACAACCCCCCTCTCTGCGGGAGTGCTGGCTGTGACGAATTAAATCGGTTTCACAGGTATTTTCAAAGTAGAAGGGGGTGAGATTTCCAGCGAAATACACCTCCCCCCCTCAAAAACCCAGTAAGTATAGTACTTACTAGTTAAGAAAGCTAGGCTCCTCAATGAAATCGCTTTAACATGCTAATGCATTGGTGTAACAGTCCGGGCGTGGCAAGCTTCTAATGTCAACCCGACTACGACGAAAGGAACCCTTCTTTCATTGGAAGACAATGAACATTTTCTAGCCCTAAATGAATTAATAGCAAACATGGTTTACATAAAAGACATTTTTCCAAGAAAGTTTAGCCTTTGTCACTAATGAAACCACTAAATAAAGACATAAATATAGAAATCTTAAGATTTTTAAAATACATGACTTTGCTAAAATTTATTTAAAAATAAAAACGATTACAAACGCCAGCGGAGAGAGAGAACAGGGGAGGGATGTTGGTTTTGCATAAGGGGCGGGGCTATGACAATGAGGTCTATTTGGGGATGTGGAGTTACATGTTCTGGCTGTTTGTGAATTATCGTTGTTGAGTATGGAGTGTTGAGGTATTGATTTTGTGTAATGCTTTATGTTGAAAATTGAGGTGGATTTTGTTTATGATAAAGAGGATAAACTGGGATGGGAGGAGGGTTTGGTTTTCATAAGGGGCGGGATTATGATAATTGGAGGAATTTGAGAGAGTTTGCGGGCTATTTTTGGTTTGTATTACGAATAATTCGTACAAGATATTGAGATTTGTTGATAATTGGAGGACGGTTTTGCTTTAATGGTTTGATATATTTGATTTTGTATTGTGGTTGTTATCTATGTTTTTGGTTGGTATTATGTCTATATGGTTGTTTTTGTTGGTTGGTCTTTATTATGGTTATTAATAATACGATCTATAGTTGAAATCTGAGCCTAAATAAAAAGAAAAGGCATTTTCAGAGAGCAATTACGCTTTGTTTATGTAGAATAAGTGATTAGGTTTATGAGCAATCTAATTACTTATTCGTTTAAAATGCTATATAAAATAAACTTTATTATTAATTTGCTGGACAGAGTGGTGAACATTATTATGCATAAGACAAAGATAATGATTTACGTTAAAAGACATTTAATTAAACATGGGTTTGTGATTTAAATGGGAATGGGGGTGACGAGAACTCTTAATCTAAATAAAAATAAAATAAATAAAACAGGTGTCGATAGTTAATAACCACTTTTTATGCACGAAACACGGGTGATTTTTCTTCCTCCTGATCAGTTTAGAAATCTGTGTACGCTGTAAGGTTTTTACTTCTTAATTAAACTTTTAAAATACACGTTTCGAATAGAAGAAATCCTCTTCCTGGTACAGTATGTATAGCAAACCAGCACATCTTTTTTCTCCAATCAGAGGGGTGTCAGCCAATCACCATTCTGAAGCCCTACCATAATCTCTGGTATAGGGAGACCCCAGAATTCTGTCCGATAGTTTATGTAGATAGATGATAGATACTTTTATTGATCCCGTGAGGGAAATAAAGTAAATCATTTTCATTTTAGGTAAAATTATTAAACGCTCGGTTAAAAGCAAAGGAGATTGTCTGTTATAGTGGACATAAAAAGAAGAGTTTGCTGCGGCGTTATTGGAAACCCAAATTTTACAAAAAATCGCTGGCATTATATCCTAGAAGACACAGACCGGCGCCAGACCGGGAGAATGCCCGCAGCGTAAAAGAAAATGCCTGATGAACTAGGGATTGGACAGTTTCCAAGTGCTTGTACAATCAATGGAAATGTTCAAATAAATGTGCAAAAGAAATAAAAAAATAATTTATTCCTTTATCATATTGGCTAGCTAATGTCCTCTCTTTGCTAGTTAGTGGCTGTGTTTCCACCCAGGCCACAGCACTGAAATTGAATTAACAAGTCGTAAATGATATTCTGTCAGGTACTGATGAGGGGAATGCAACAGTGCTTGTGCTTCTAGATCTTAGTGCTGCCTTTGATACAGTTGACCACTCTGTTCTATTACACAGGCTTAAGTTTGAGGTTGGCTTATGTGGAACCGTCCTTAAGTGGTTGACTTCATATTTAGCTAATCATTTTCATTATGTTCAAATATCTATGTACTGTTTCATCAATGTCAGCAGTTCATTGTACATTGTGGCTTTCAGTTTAGAGGATTTTACTCTGGGCCCGACTGGAGCAGTCTGAGAAATGTCACAAGGCAGATGTTTTATTGATAGCGGGTTTTAGTCTCTTGGTTCACTGGGGACCTACCAGGTCTTAAATTGAGGAAGGAGACAACACCCACCCCCTGGACAGACAAAGATGATAAATGTGATAAAAATCCATTTAAAAGGGTGCAGTGTGTTAACACAAACTCTGCTAACACAGCCACTTGTAAGAGCAAGGTGACCTTCTGCTCAATTAAATGAGAGCTACAGTACAGTCAGGCAGTACACGCTTTTTGAAAAGGTACCTTTTTTTTCTCGTGTAAACTCATCAAAAGTTTAGTTTTTTATCATTTCGAAACCTTGGAAGGTATGGCTCAGGGACTCATTCAAAGTATAATCCCCACCCCCCGCAGAAAATGAACTGCAGTGTGATTGTATACTGTATAAATACACTGTATATACAGTATGATACCATATGGTTTCAAAGCCACTACAGTACAGTACGTGTGAAATATGTTTCTTAATCCAAATTTAAAGTTAAATTTCTCATTCCTGAAATTTGTATTAAGACAAAATATAGATTTTCTTAATGTGGATCTAAACCTGAAAGAGGCAACAAGATATAAAAATAAACTATTTTATACAGCCAGATATGTAAAAAACATAGCCAAAAGGATTGCTCAAAAGGTTAATTCCAAGCTGAAAAGACAAGACTCAATGTGTCTTTTCTATAACTCCTCATCTTACAGCTTGTCCATGGTCATTCATTATTAATATTATTAATTATATACTGTATTCAATATTGCATTTAAATTGGAATGTTTTTACTAATATAAAAAGAGGTGATACACAACGTGTCTCCTCTATAACTCTTCAGTTTACAGAAAAATTCCCCTAGAGCCACACAACATTGTCCAAGTTGTGTCTAATTTCCAGGAAATAACCCTATTACAAAAGGGAACAGTGCATCGATCCTTGATTATGGTTAAACAGTACATACATAGTTTCAGCATTTACTTTTCTGTAATCTGTACAGAACCATGATGTCCCATTAAGGTTTGGTACTAATAAACGGGGAACTTCACGGACTTCCTTGTTTGAACTAAACTATGCTCCAGCAAATAATGTACAGTATTTCACCTTCTGCAATGTTTCTAGTTTAGCAGGATTTACGTAATAAGCGCATTGTTTAATGGGTGTGACATTACCCATGTCTATATCGCTGTAGGTTTGAGTCGGAGTGTCTGGTAATAAACAGAGCACCTTAAAATAAATTTAACTTTAAAAATAAATTAAAATTTAAATTTAACATTAGTAAACAACAGAGTGAGTCACTGGCTTACTTAAAGGTATAACACATCTGTCTGTCTTCACTGTCATGGTACGGTTTCAACATATTGATAAGCTGTTCTGACAACTGTAAAAATAACCCTTCTTCCCTTAATCAGAAAACCATCACTTATAATAATTCATCCAGATACACACAATGGATTATTACTGGAAAATTTGGATTAAGACAGAATATAGATTTTCTCAATTCAGATACAAACCTGAAAGAGGTACATCGCGTTCACAACTAGCTACAATAGTGAACTATTTTTATATATTCAGCTATAGAAGAAACAAACCAAAAGTAATGCTCTGATTGGGCTTTGAACCGCCTGTGTAGAGCACGCTACTTTACGGCTCATGAGCGTTCCACTGTCCATTACCACTATAAGGACAATACAAGTTATTTTTTTTAAATGAATGTCAAAATGTTTCCAAAACGTCTACTTGTGATATTTGTAGCTGCTTAGTTACAAGATTCCATATTTCATATTAATATTACTATCAAGTTTTTACAATAACAGCAAGTAGTGTTCTTAACACGTATTCTTAGAAAATGATAAAACATTATAACTTTTTTATGAAGTACAGTAAACTTTATAATGTTAGAACAAGCACGTTAAAACTTTTTCCATCACAGTAATATTTAGCTTGATTAATCAGAATCACCTGATTTAAGATTTAACACAGCAATATAACATATAAAATAATATAACAATATAAAAAAACGCTTCTA
This sequence comes from Atractosteus spatula, assembly GCF_055471065.1. NCBI lineage: Eukaryota > Metazoa > Chordata > Actinopteri > Semionotiformes > Lepisosteidae > Atractosteus > Atractosteus spatula. The sequence continues at coordinate 28,196,835 of NC_142714.1, read as the reverse complement.
CAGATACCTCCAAATTAGGCACTGTAACAAGCCGCAATGTTGTTCAAGTGAAGAACCCTATGTGGAGTTGGGGAGCCGAGTCATGAGAGATTTCTGATGAATCCAACACGTTAGGCAGAGATATAGTCGAGGGTGAATTCCATGTTCAATACCAAAGGTTATCCAAATGGAGAAAGGACGAGACCGTTTGTGAGGAGGATTCAGATTAGTGGCGGATGTGACAGTACCCCCCCCTTCACGGGCGACACCTGACGCCCTAGCTGGTCGATCAGGATAGGCCTGATGGAAGTCGAGAGTAAACTTTTTATCCAGAATGTCCTTCTCAGGAACCCATGACCTCTCCTCTGGTCCATAGCTTTCCCAGTCAACCAGGTACTATAGCGATCTATAGTGCCAACGGGAGTCCAGGATCTTATTTACCGTATAAGCCGTGACACTAGGAGAGTACTGCTCCAACGCCATATGCAGATGCATCAACTTCAACTACAAATGGAAGGGAAAGGTCTGGGTGGCTGAGCAAAGGGGTGGTGGTGAAAGTTCCTTTAAACGGAGGAAGGCGTGGTCAGCCTAACGGGTCTATTTACCAAATGTCAGTCCCTGGCGTGTGAGTTCAGTTATAGGTGCCACTGCTGAGCTGAAAATTTCTGATGAAGCATCTATAAAAATTAGCAAAACCAAGAAAATGCTGGATTTGCTTTAAATTATGTGGGGTGGGCCTATCTCTAATCGCAGACAGCTTGGAGTGATCTATCTCTACACCAGGGCGGTAGACAACAAGAAAGTGAATCTTAGGTACGTGCAAAGTGCACCTTTCAAGCTTGACATAAAGCTTATTAGAAATCAAACAGGATAGAATCGGACAAGTTTAACGTGCTCCTGAGGGTTAGTGAATAAAATAAGGATATCGTCAAAGTAAACTAATGTGTATTTCTGAATAATATCCCTAAAGATGTCATTCATGAATGCTTGAAAAACTGAGGGGGCATTGACAAGACCAAATGGCATAACAAGATACTCATAGTGACCATGAGTGGTTATGAAAGTCGTCTTCCATTCATCCCCGTCCCTTATTCGAAGAAGGTTATAAGCACCTCTGAGGTCCAGTTTAGTAAAGATTGTTGCACCTTGCACAGGTTCCAGAGCTGCCGGTATAAGTGGCAGGGGATATGCGTTCTGAACAGTAATCTTATTCAAGCCTCTGTAATCAATGTAAGGTCTCAGGTAGCTGTCTGTCTTATGTACAAAAAAAAATCCGGCGCAAGCAGGTTACATGGATGAGCGGATGAAGCCGGCTTTCAGGGAGTCTTGAATGTACTCCTCCAGGGCCCCCGACTCCGCCCTAGTGAGGGTGGCAACGTTCCAGGAAGCAAGTCAATGGCACAGTCATAGGGGCGGTGAGGTGGGAGCGACAATGCTTCCTGTTTACTGAATGCTTGTAGCAGATTGATGTACTGTGAGGAATCCTGGCAGGGAGTCGGACGAGACAGAGGCTGAAAAACGCGTACTGGGAGACGGCAACACTCAGAGTGGCACTGAGGACCCCAAGCCAGGATCTCATTGCGGGACCAGGAAAAATGAAGGTCATGTCTAAGAAGCCAGGGGTGACCCAGGAGAAGGGGGTGAGATGGGGAGTCCAGGAGCAGCAATTGGATGCCTTCCTGATGGGTGGCCCCAATAGAAAGCGAGAGGGGCATTGTTTACCAGTTGATCCGTCTAGAGACTTCAGTCCTACTTCAGAGCTACATACTAGAGAGGATACATGAGATCAGGTCTCCTGTATAAGGCACTTAGATAGCCAGGCCAAGGCTGGACAGCAGCGGGTGTGAGGCGGGTGTGAGGCGTGGATACAAGTGTCTACCTTAAGAAAGAGGGTAGGCAGACTAGCAGCTGCAACTAAACCCTGATAAGGGGCAGCAACATGTGAGCGACTGTGGGAGAAGAGTTAAGAAGAGAGTAAGTAACTCAGAAGAGACCAGGAAGAGTGAAAGTCCCAGAGGGGACTGTGAGTTTTGTAACTGAGAAATGGAGCTGTAGGAGATCCTGTGAGATTGTGCAAGTGAAGCCTTAAAAGACAGCATGAGACTAGAGCCTTACAAGATATCTGAGAGTTAAAGAGACAGATGAGATGAGATGTGAGTCCACTATATGAGTGGGATAGTTATTGTATTACAGATGCAGCCATTCAAAATACATGGTACAACCCCGTACCAGGCAAAATTACCCACAGTTCACCATGTTGTACCGCAGTACATGATTTGGCTGGCCAAAATGACCGACAGGGCCACTTTAATCATTTAATCTCTTTACTGTGCATGTTTTAATCCGCTTAATATTGAATATTTATATGGAATTTTACAACTAAAGGGAAACTTTAGTAACTGAGCATAAAAAGAGGAGCATAAAGCGTCTGAAGGTCATAAATGATATTAATTTAGGAACATAAACATATTATGTAAACTGTATATGGCTGGTATTGGTAGTTTAAATAAAAAATACACACAAGTGTTCCACTTTCTTCATAAAACATTTTAAGCATCAGAGTCTTTCATTCGGTTACATACTGAGGTTATTTTGGAAAAGTTTTTACGTGCTCCTTTTGACTATATTAAGTTTATATACTTCATAAAAAGCTATGATGTTTTAACATTTCCTATGAATATTTGCGCTCGTTATCGCAGTAAAAAATGTATACTTTTTAGAATTTGATTAACAGGGAATATAATATGGAATCGCATATCTAAAGAAATTAATAATGATATAATTATATGTGATATTATATTATCACAGTAGTAAACTTTCATTCACCTGTGATTATGTGTGGTGTAATGGCTTAGGCGTGTGCCTTGTATGCTAGAGGTTGGGGGTTTGAAGCCAGCTGTCACCATGACGTTTCTTTGAAAAACTAAAATAGCAAATATTCTGGACACTATATTGACATTTTTTATATTTCTAAACATCAAAACATGTTCGAAGCTAAGTGATTTATTAATAATAACGAATAATTTCAAACTGCTACTGTACTGCCTCTACAGTATAGCTTGTAGGAAATACATTTATTTGTCCTGCATCAAAGTTTAACTCGTTCAGAGTGCCCTACATTACAAACTCCAAGCCTTTCCGTTTGTCTACTGCTATATCGACAGCAACGTAGTTAAAGGAACAAAAGGAATGTCTGCATCAGTTTAACTCATTCCCATGTGGTTTAATGGCTTAGTTGTATGCCTTGTGTGCTGGAGGTCAGGAATTCAAACGCAGCTATTGCCATGAGTTTTCTTTTAACAAATAAATATTTCTTTGAGAAGCTAAAATAGTAAATATTATCGGCACTATATTGAATTTGTTGGTATTTCTAAATATCACAAAACGTTCAAAGTTAAGTGATTAACCTTTTCAACGAATACTTGTGCTCGTTATCGCAGTAAAAGAAACGTATCATTTTTAGAATTAAATTATTAGGGAATATAATATGGAATTGCATGTCTTAAGAAATTAATAATGTTATAATTATATTCATGTACTGTGACACAAACAGTAGTATATACTGTACACATACAGTATCTATTGATATGTGTACGGCTGTTTTACCACTTGTAATGCGACCATGCTAGTGCTATGATGGTTTAAGTGCCTGACCTATAAGTAAAAGGTCGGCTGTTCAAATCCAGCTAGCGCCATGAATTTTCTTCTAACAAACATTTCTTTGGAAAACTAAAACAGCAATATTATGGACAATTAATTGACTTTTTTATATTTCTTAATATCATAACATGTTCGAATCTAAGTCATTTTTTAATAACAACGAATAGTCACCGTCTTTCCCTCTGAATCACTCCAGTAGCAGGAACCTTTATCGTGTGGATCCCATGTGGAGGACTGTCAGCTGTCAATGAGAGCAGACCCCCCCCTAAGGCTGGGCAAATGATTTTTTAAATTTTTAAAAAAGAAATAAAAAAATAGATAAAAATGATATAAACATTTACTGCAATACAATACTGCTACGTTTCGGCTATGAATCCTTCTTCACGTTTGAGGGTGAAACGCTTGGAGTTTGTAATGTAGGGCGCTCTGGACGGGTTAAACTTTAATGCAGGAAAAATGTATTTCCCAGAAGCTACAGTATACTGATTCTTATGGAATGTGTTTTCTTCTTTATTTCAGCATGTAATAAACGTATTACTTGATTCTTATGGAAGCCCGTTTCCGCCAGGGAGTAAAAAAACACACACACACTTTTTCATTGACAAAAAGTTACACCACACTCTCCTGTTTAAAGCACCACGTCTCTTCCCGTTAAAAGGAGGAGACACTTTACACTTTAACTATTCAGTTCACAGAGAAATTTCACCAGAGCGTCTTACTAATAGTTTATGCTAACACCTAACTTTCGTAACGCGAGCAGCACTACTGTAAGATTTTTAAAATACATTTTTAAAATACATGACTTTACATTACATTAGCTCACATACAGATCCAACCATTCAAAATGCGCTAAGCCATTCAAAACGCGGTAGGCATGGTGCATCATAATGCATCATAGCGCATCATACCACATGTAAATTGAAATATGACAATAGTATCCAGACGTACCTTGTAGATAAGATTTTAAAAATCTTAAGATTTCTATATTTATGTGGTTTCATTAGTGACAAAGGCTAAACTTTCTTGGAAAAATGTCTTTTAGATAAATCATGTTTGCTATTAATTCATTTCTTCCAATGTTCCTTTCGCCGTAGTCGGGTTGACATTAGAAGCTTGCCACGCCCGGACTGTTACACCAACGCATTAGCATGTTAAAGCGATTTAATTGAGGAGCCTAGCTTTCTTAACTAGTAACTACTGTACTTACTTGGTTTTGGAGGGGGGGAGGTGTCTTTCGCTGGAAATCTCGCCCCCTTCTACTTTGAAAATACCTGAGAAACTGGTTTAATTCGTCACAGCCAGCACTCCTGCAGAGAGGGGGGTTGTACTTGCAGTGCATTGGTATACAGTAGATGGGAAAGCCAGAGCCGACCGCTACGCCGCCCACATGTTATGCTCTTAATTTCTTTAGATACGCGATTCCATATTATATTCCCTTTTAATCAAATTCTAAAATTATGCTTGTTGACTCCAGTATCACGTTAGTTAAAGACTTCGATGCTTAAAATGTTTAGGGAGAAATGGAATACTGGTGTGTATGTTTTCTTTAAAGTACAGAGATCAGCCATATACTGTATGTTTATGTTCCAAAATTAATATTGTTTATGGCCTTCACACGCGTTACAGTATGCTCCTATTCTTTTTATGCTCAGCTACTAAGATTTCCCTTCAGTGGTAAAATTCCATATAAATATTCAATACTTAAACGGGCACAGTAAAGACATTAAATATACATATACATACTGTATACAGTACAGTTTGCATACAGTAATATGTTTATGTTCCTAAATCAATCTCTTTTACGAGGATGTGAAAGGCATGGTGAATCGGAGATTCTCAAAAATTACTGTACTTTGCATGATTGGAAACAAATGCGTGATTGCGAAATGCTGTGGTGTTACCTTTACAAAGACGGTCAATGAAAAAAAGAATGTGGACCAGGGCAATACTTTGAGTTTACAGCTTGTCCAAGGTCATTCATTATTAATACTATTAGTAATATCTTCGTTAAAGACTTTGATGGCGACAGCTCAAACATGAGAGGTTGAGCTTTATTAGCTCCACCTTGCGGAAATTCCGGATACTATTATTTTACTTGCGGTACTATAGGAGAATTTACGGTAACTCGCGGTAGACTGCGTAAAGCGCACCGCAAAATAATGCGGTATCGCCCGCTTGTTTTGAATGGCTGCATCTGTACCTGAGGATGTTCAATGATGAGCTGATTCGCCTCCTGGGGGAGCTCCTTACTGTTGATAAGAAGGGAGATGGTGGATACCACTTCCTTTTGGTAGTCAGTGGTAGGGGCTTTGCTTACTGCCGTCTTTCCCACACCTGAAGAAGGCTCCACAGCCGAAACGTGTTTTCTTTCTCCACAGCTATCAGCGTGGAATAAACCTATTACTTGTTCCTTTGCAGGCTACGCATGCTGACACATCTACCCACCTGAACTACTTTAACCTACATGTGCTGAGACCCCCTTTGCCTTCCTCCAAATCTTTTTCTAGATCTCTTCATCATTCCTTCTCTTCTTCCCTGGGTCACTTGCCCCCGTCACTAAACCAGCATTCCGTCTCTTCACAGCTATCTGTTTCAAGACCTGGCTTTCTAACCACCTTCTATTCCTTTACAGATGTCGTCGACATAATATAATTCCTATAGGATTTCGCCTGAAATTTAATACTTTTCTTTTGACTCTGAAACCACCCAGAGTAACATTCAAGAGACTTCTACTTCTAGGAAACTAATGCTTTCTACCATTTTTTCCCTCATAGAAATTTCTACAGCTGACAGCTCCACATCATCTTCCCCTTATAACTAACTTCATAAGATTTCTCAACTCCAAACTCTACCAGTTTCTCACTACAGAGAAGGATATAAACACCCCTACCACCTCCGTGACACCTGAAGAAGGCTCCACGGCCGAAACGTTGTGTTCTCTTTCTTCTTTTTTTCAGCATGGAATAAACCTATTACTTGTTCCTTTGCAGCCTACGCATGCTGACGCAGCTACCCACCTGAACTACTAATGTGAGATTAGTCTGTTAAGTGTGCCAGAGTGTGAGATGCAGGTGTTATAGGGTATTGGGGGACAGACTGTCAGTCTGGCGGTGGTAAGCATGCTGTTAAGGCAGAGTGAGGGCACCACCAATGCTATTCAGTATGTCACAGAAGGCAGTGGTTGACAGACACGGTGCTCTGACAGCTGCATATGTGAGAAGGCAGTGAAGGCTGGGTACAGGAGAACTGTGTCAGTAACTGTAAGTACACAATCTGGGGCGCAAGAGTAAGGCACCAGATAGGTTGTGTGTGTATGTGTAATTTTAATCAGGGACAGTGTGTTGAGTCTAAGCATGAGTGGTATGCTATAAGAGGTGTGTTACAAGTTAGTGTAATAAGTCTCAGTGTGAGAGGTGCTGAAGAATGACTATGTGTAAAGCCCAACCTGGTGACAATAGAGAACATTACCAGCTGTGTGCTTGGAAATCCAAGGGTTATCTGAAGGGAATTCATAATGTTTACGATGGTTTATCTATTTTTAAAGTATTTCTACAGACACACTTGACCTTGACTGACAACACACCAGTGAGTAGCAGCACTGTGGCTGGGAAATTTAAGTCTTCACTGCGTCACCTGGCAGTGTTACAGAGTGGTGCAGTCCTGCATTTGACAACTAGGGAAAAATAAGAACGAGGTGCTGCATCTGTAGCACTTGTAATAGGCTGTGCTGTAGGGTAAAAGTAAAAGCTGAATACCACACCAACAGCAGCAATACCTGCTACGTTAAAGTGATTTAATTACTACATTAAAGTGAAGTTTGGTTTTCTGAGGACTTGTAACATTCAACGTTAGACATTTTATTAGCTTTGAAATTTTCTACAGTTCTGTGCTTTTGGCATTTGCTTTAACCTTAATGGGGCAAATTCATCCACCAAATATAATGCTAATATAATGAAGAATATTCAAAGATGTAATAATTTAGGCTATGGAAAAGGGTGCTATAGCAGTATATCTGAATCAGTGGGACAGAATAGCAAAAATCGCTTTCACAAGAGTTTTACAGGTGGTCATTGTGGTCATTTACCAAATGGTGTTATTGAACAGAAGTTTTGGGGGAGGTCAAATTCTAATGCTATACTTCCTCTTCCCCATGTATAAAAGCTCCATAGCTGAACACATTTCCCTGGCTGAGCACCATGCTGCCATACTCTTCCCTCCACCCTAATATCACCATTACACCAATTCCTGACTCATACTTCATAAGCGGACAAGTTAAAGTCAAAGTACTAAGCACACCATCTCCTTATTTAGCAGTTCTTTTCAACATTATTGGAAGTTAACCAAACTTTTGAATTATTGTTATTGTTACAGAAATTAAACATATGCTGAACAATATGGAAATTACAGTATACTGTTAATGCAAACTTAGTAATACAGACAGTCAAGAACAGTGTTTTTCAAACATTTTTATACCATTTTTATACCATGTTCTTCCTTCTTTGAGGACTGCATAGGCTAAAAAATGGTCCAAAGCAGAAATATATTTTAATCAGAAGTGTTATTTAAGGTTATGGCAGGGACCAATCAGCATTATCCAGGGACAGGTGTGGGTCCACAGACTGGGACTGAGAAGTGTGGGTTTTCTCTTTTTCTTCTTTTCCTCCTCCTGATCTGATCTTATATGGTGTGTTTCTGGACACCACTTGGGTAAATGAGACTTAATCATTTACCCAGAACTTAATTAACTAAGGCAAACCAATGTGAACTTTATGATCACAGACTCTGGACCCCTACATCTCACGAAATATCCCCTCTGTTTTGAAGTTGGAAATGTTTACACTGTCACGTGTGTTACACACTTTATCTAGATTCATAGACACCTCCAAAGCCACCTGCCTCAGCCTGTAACAATATGTACTTACAATACAGAAAATAATCTGATCAATTAAGTAAGTGGGAACTTAAATTGGCCCAAATTGCAGACAATCAAAAAGGGTTTGGGGCATGGGACTTGACAAATTTGGCCTCTGACCCTATAATTTTCTCTAGTTGTTTCTCAACAGCTCACCAGCACTGTCTCACCTGGCAGCTCCCTGTCCCTGTAAGGATCTTCCACTTCTGAACTGCGAGACCTGGCTGCACTGTCACATTCGGGTGTTTGATACCTGACAGAGATAAGCCAGACAGATGTCAGCACAGCCCACTGATGGCCAGGGCTCACTACTGCATTTGCTCCTTCACCTGGGAAGAGAAGAACTATTAACAGTGGGTGCCTGTACATTTCACATCCAGTAGTAATGTCTCATTTACAATAAGTAAAACTGTACTCAAAACACAGTTATTCTTAAAATGCACCGCTTAAAAAGAGTATGAAATAAATCTGCACAGAAAAAACTGATGTTAAAGTTGATAAATATAGAATGCTGGAACAAATATATTACTTAATATTAGAAAAAATATTATAAACTCAATTAAAAGTCGACAATGGTTATTTATGTTAATGAGACCAACTTCTTCCATCAAACACATTTACATCTCACATATTTATTTAAAAGAGGATTAAATCTTCAGTAATCAAATGGAAAACAGCATTATTTTTCATTAAAATATCCTTACTGTATTATCTACAACACATCTATAGTTTCAATGATAATTCAGTGGAATTGATTATTTTCCTAAAAGAAACAGTTGTAGCTCTCATTGAACAGGGTGTTTTAGATGAAAACATTAACCATGACAAATAAAAAGGACATATAGGTTGAAATTGTGGGAAGAAATAACCACAATCACAGAAAACTCTCATGTACCTAATTTAAGGTGACAAATGAGTTGTTTTTTACCTGCCCATGTTCATCTTTTGACTAAGGAAAAACTTATGTCCTAAAATAAATTTCATTTTTACAAAATGTGCAAAGCAGTATATTACGGTATCTGACACTATGGAAACAATCAAGCATTAAGAACACCTGAGATTTGGTGGAATTGTCTTGACAGATATATTTTACTCAATAGATATCAGGTTGAAGTAATATTGTGTCTCTTATAGTCTGAACATTTCATCTGTATGACAACATGCAGATTCTTCAGCAGTGGTATTAGCAAACCACCGAAGACAGTAGTTCTACAGTTGACTGAATTGTTTGTCATGTGACACAGAAACTCTAATCTGTTCCAATTAAGCCCTCATAGACAGTTCTGTTGTAATACCAGTCTTACAAAACAACAGAAGCTGCCAGCAGTTGCATACCAGGAATGTGCAATAGGAATGTCTGAAAATACAGACTTGCCAATATTGTTTTTCACCGCTATGAACCACCTTCAAGAATTGTGATGATACCATCTTACCCTTAATGCTATGAATGTATTATTTATATTTTAATTGTTAAACAATAACATTTTGTATACTTTAAATCTGCAAACAGACAAGAGTAAATTAAATTGAGAATTTTTTCCCACCCTGTGAACTAGGCTTATAATCTGTGGAATTTTTTAAGAGCATTTGGATTTCATTTTAAAGGAGGCAAAAACAGCTTCTAGACTTTCAACAGACTTTCAGTATTTCAAACTTTTTTTTGTCAAATTATGAGTCCATAATATGAAAATATGTCTGTTACATTCCAGTGTGTGTTCTGTGTGTGTTTTTTCTCTTATGTCCACACTGCTGACCCTTGATTGTTCTCCCTTCCCCATTGGCCCACCATTACACCATACTTTCAGTATCATCAATCAGCCCTCAGCCAATCAGAACTCATTTTATTCACTATATAACATGGAGGCTTTCAGGAAGAAGAGGCCTTTCATTTGACTTTGGTCCCGTTTGGTTTTGGTTATCGCTTCGCTTCGCTTCTGGTTATTGCTTCGGCTTCGTTTGTTGGTTTGTTTTGCTTTGTGTGTGTGTATTTTCGTATAGCTTCGGCTTTGTTGTTTTGTTGGTTTTTTTTGTTAGTTTCTTTGTACTTTCGTTTGTTTGTGTGTTCATCCTTGTTTTGCCATTACCTTGCCCTAAAGTGTTACATGTTCAACTTTTGTGTTCTTTTGTACCCTGCTCTTGTTGATTACTCTTGTTTTCCCTTATTAGTATTCCTGGTTCACTTGTGTTTTTGTGTGAACTTCTGTATATAAGGTTAGTTTAGGTTGTTGGGTACACTTTACACACTTAGTTGATTTTGTATTAGTACACTAGTTTAGTATGGGTGAGTGCCATTTGTCTTTTATGGTTTTGGGTAGTCAGTGCAGGTTAGCTAGGGTGTTGAAGATGCCGAAGACCGTGTGTTTTGGGTTTTCTTTTGTAATCAGATTAGCTTTCCCTCACTGTCCTAGCCAGCTCCATTTTGTTTGTTATTTTCTTTCCTTTGGCACCACTCTAGTTCCTTACCCTTGTTATCACACTTCCTAGTCCCTCACCAAAACCCCCCTGCTTCCAAAAGAATTATCCTAAATGTTACACCCCTTTACCCCTAGACACTTGGGGTCGTAACAATGTCCAATATGATATCATATGTGACAAGAATTTTCCTTATGTTCTTTATGTTCTCTTTATTATGTTCAAAGACATAATGATCGTAAGGGAGAAAGTTTAATATTTTAAGTTTACAAAATAATTACTACTATGTATTTACAGTATTCTGAAATCATGTGAGCCATTCTACTGTGTGACTTGAGAGTTGTAAGTAAAGAATATTTATACAATTAACATATTTTAGTCTTTTGATCTTCCTTATTTTTCCTGACATTTTTCTTCACTCACCCGTAAAGGTATTTACCCTATTTTAATTCAAGTTTTGATTAAAATATTAACTTTAATAATGTGTTGCATGTTTGACATAGAATGTAAATGTAAATTACTAACTTATAAAACTGACAATTCATCTACAGTTACGTACAATTTGGGTACAGAAATACGTATGTGTTGAAACTGGATTGAATTTCATGGTTGTTGCAAGAATGCTGTCACTGAATGTGACAGCTAATTTCAAATTGAATGTAACTTTGTAAGTTCATGTTGTTATTACTCTACATTTTAAATCCTCAAAACGTAGCAAAAGTATAAAACAATTATCATCATTATTTATTTGTGTTGATACAAACAGTAATGATAACAATTAATGCAAATATAATGGTTTACATTACAGGACTATTGTTTATGAAAGTGATTTAGTAGATAAAAACATGGTTACAGTTGAAGTATTAAAGATGTATAAAATGAAATTAACTTTGCTGTCTTGTATTTACATTTAAAAACAGTGCTGCTTATGTTGAAAAACAAAGCAAACTTTATTTTAAAAGTAAATGTTTTATTTTATTTCTTATTTTAATATGTATTTACTATTTAATATTCATTTGTATAGCCTGGCTTGCATTTTACTGTTAATACCGCATGATACCGCAAGTAAAATAATAGTATCCGGAATTTCCGGAATTGGAGTTAATAAAGCTCAACGTCTCATGTACAGCGTTTGAGCTGTCGCCATCAAAGTCTTTACCAAAGATATTACTAATAGTATTAATAATGAATGACCTTGGACAAGCTGTAAACTCATAGTATTACCCTGGTCCACATTCTTTGTAACCGTCTTTGTAAACGAAAAGATTTTATTTTATCATTGACCGTCTTTGTAAATGAAAAGACTTACTTTTTTAATTAACAAAAAGTAACACCACAGAATTTCGTTGATCCAATCGCGCATTTGTTTCCAATCATACAAAGTAATTCTTGAGAATCTCCGATTCACCATGCCTTTCACATGCTCATAAACGATATTAATTTAGGAACATAAACATATTACTGTGTGCAAACTGTACTGTATATGTATATGTATATTTAATGTCTTTACTGTGCACGTTTTAGTATTGAATATTTATATACAATTTTACCACTGAAGGGAAATTTTAGTAGCATAAAAAGAATAGGAGCATAACACATGTGAAGGTCATAAACGATATTAATTTTGGACCATAAACATACAGTATTATGTAAACTGTATATGGCTGGTCTCAGTATTTTTAAGAAAAAATACACACCAGTATTCTATTTCTCCCTAACATTTTAAGCATTAAAGTCTTACATGTGAAATAGCGTGTATACAGTACTCTGTGAGAAAAGTGGTAGTTTTAAGCTTTTCTGCGAAGACGCTCGATACTGGAGTAAAAAAGCATACTTTTAGAATTTGATTAACAGGGTCGGCTGTTCAAATCCAGTTAGCGCCACGAATTTTCTTTTAACAAACATTTCTTTGAAAAAATAAAATAGCAATATTATGGACAATTAATTGACTTTTTTATATTTCTAAATATCACAACATGTTCGAATCTAAGTCATTTTTTAATAACAACGAATACTTATCACCGTCTTTCCCTCTGAATCACTCCAGAAGCAGGAACCTATATCGTGTGGGGATCCCTTTAGATCTCCCTTCAGATTTAAAAGGTTAATAATATCTTCGGTGTCGCATCTTCCCAGTTTAGCTGATCTTTTGCTGCCTACGCATGCTTACACAGCTCCCTGGGTAAACTATCATACTTGACTGAGAAAGCTTTAGAGAACTTAACATTTTTATTATCAACAAATTGTAAATACGATGTTTACATTGGCGTTATTAATTTTTCACTTGAGTGTATGGAGGAGTGTCAGCTGTCAATGAGAGCAGACCCCACCTCTTAGGCTGGGCACATTATTTTTTTAATTTTTAAAAAAGAAATTAAAAAATAGATATAATGATATAAACATTTACTGCAATGTTTTGGCTGTGAATCCTTCTTCACGTGTGAGGGTGAAACGCTTGAAGTTTGTAATGTAGGGTGCTTTGGAAAGGTTAAACTTTAATGCAGGAAAAATGTATTTCCCAGAAGCTACAGTATACTGATTCATATGGAATGTGTTTTCTTTCTTCTTTTTTTTTAGCATGGAATAAACCTATTACTTAATTCTTATGGAAGCCTGTTTCCGCCAGGGAGTAAAAAAAAAACACACACCCTTTTTCACTGACCAAAAGTAATGCCACACTCTCTTGTTTAAAGCACAACGTCTCTTCCCGTTAAAAGGAGGAGACACTTTACACTTTAACTCTTCAGTTCACAGAGAAATTTCACCAGAGCCTCTTCTCTTCTTGTGTCTAATTTTTAGTTTACCAGGATTCAAGCAGAATTTCAGATGAAAGGCAGTGACCTCAATCAAGCCCAAATCATAGTTGAAACCGTTCAGAGCCTACATTGCATTTTAGCATTTCATTTTCAGTCGAAACGTTGCGTTTTCTCTGTTCTCTTTTAAGCATGTGTACGATGCTGTAATACAGCTTAAAATAATTAAAAGTCTAAACAGTACGAACTTGAATTCTTATCTCTATTAATGTAACTATCAAGTGGTATTGAATAAATACAGCTTTTCAGTATACAGTAGATTACACTTTTCTAAAATGTATTTAAAAAAACTCCCATCTTCTTTAAAACACAATACGCCAGTAAATGTGTTTGACGCATTAGCAGGTTAAAGCGATTCCATTGAGGAGCCGGGCGTGAGAATTGTTTCGTTCCTTGATTTTCTGATCTGCAAGGCCCTTTGGCTACAGCGAATGTGAATTCTGTCTGGCATTGCCAGATTTTGAAAAAATAAAAGTATTTTAATCAAGATGGGGGCAAGGGAGTCTTATCTATGACACTCTCCCTTATAAAATTGACGTGAAACAAAACAAAAACTAAAAATAAGATACAATCTACAGACATTCACAACAGCGACTGTCAGAAGACAGTCCCAGGGCCCCATTGCAGCAAGGCAGCAATACTAACCACTGCACCACCATGCCACCCCTAATCCACTATTGTCTAATTATCCAACCTTTTCCTGCGTGTGATTGATAGCAGTTTTCACAGAGATAAATAACACTTTTTTAAATAACAAGCATTTTTTAAATTACTTCTGTTTCAGAACAGCCCAATGAAAAATGCAAGCTGAACTTCTAAGAAGGTGTTCACTATATTTAAATAGAATTAAATGCAACAGAAAACTGTTTGAGATCTAAATACTGTACGTGTAAAAACTAAAGGTCCTGTAAGCAGGATTGCTCACATAAAAGTGCTTTTGCAGATCATTCTAGCAGTAAACAACAACCAGGTTTACCCACACAACCCAAAGCAGTCACTATAAAGATAAAGATTTTTCCAAATGCTACTCAGCTGGCAATTTTTTTCACAGGTGAAAACCAATGACACGAAATGTGCTCTCTCTCTTAAGACTCCTTAGGCTTGAACAAAGAAAATCTCCCTTCTTTTTAAGTTTGGGCCACAATAACTGCTTTTACATCTGAAAACGATATTCACATGGAATCAACAACACATTGTTTCTGTTCCTGAGATACTAATTGTAGCAATAGGTATGGAGTGTAAGGTCTGTAAAGGTGTGGTGCAGTGTACTGTATATACTGAACCTGAATAAAACCAACTGAAGGAAACAAAGAAAATGAAAAAAAGGCACTGCACCACAATGCTTGCCAGCTACAGTACTATATATACAGATATTACTCTATGCCTATAACCATTATAGCTATACATCATCTTCAAGAGGTGAGAAAGGTCAGGGCAGTGCAACACTGAGACTTGGCAGAATTAATCTGTAATAGTCTGGAAAGCAGCAGGGTACTGATCCATCGTCTAATCTGTGTCTGGGTTACCTTTTGTAGCGAGTTCAATAACAGGGGCCCAGTGGTGGTGATGTAATTAATAAATCTTTAATAACCAGTGAACTCCAGGAAACACTCAATGTCCTTTTTGAACTTTGGAGGACAGTGGCTTCTTGAAATGTTAAGCATCATCAGGGCTTAATGTAGAGACAACCAGCTGAGATTCCCCTGTGAGGTGGGGTCTTGCCCAAAGAGATTCACAGATCAAGAGAAATGCTTCAGGGAAGTCTTCTAGATCCCCTGGGAGATGATCAACCCTGCTTATGCTCTGTTCCCACACCCAAGCTGCTTGCCATTTCTACTGAGTTGTGTATTTCCAGCATTCTGCAATTCACTTCCAGTGTCGCACCCCAAGAGTTATCAGGTAACCTACAGGTAACCCTTTCTCATGTCATTATGTTTTTGAACATTCATGAAAAAGTTGCCAGCTGTTGATATGTGACCTAAAAACATCCATATGGCTTTATTTATGGGTTGCAATTTAAAAAAAAGTCAAAAACCACACTCAAAATGCAAGAGTGCCTTTAGCGCTTTCTGGCAAGAGGAGACACCCAAATTGTAACAAAACCAACTAAAATAACAAGCTTATAAACTAAACACTAAAATTAAAACTTGTCATTTTCTAGGGTTCAAGGCAGTGTGTTTCTCTCAGTTATTGTTTTTTTTCACTTAACATGACGGTGTGTTCTTGAAGAGGTTGGTAGAAAAAGATAGAATAGAAGATAGAAAGGTAGAAAAAGATAAAGAATAATACAGATGGAGGTGCAGTGTTACTGAGTTAAGGAGAGCTGACAAGCATCTCCTGCTGCAGCTCTGCCTAATCAATATCCTAGAAAGACACTGTCCTGTCCCTGACTTATTTCACAAAAACTCTCAATCTTAACTTAATTAATACAAAAATTAATTTATTCAGTTGGAATTAGCAAGCTCTCATAATGAGAGTAAACAGCCATCTGAGGATAGTAAATTAAGTGCATGTGCATGCAAAACCTATGTAATCTATCTACTTCCTTTACTTATTACAATGGAGAGGACCAGAGTCCCTTATCATAAAATGGGATTTCTAACCTTTACCAATTCTGAATACTGTAAGTTTTTATTAGAACTTATTAGTCCTACTGTACCATTATAGAAAAACACATATTGAAAATTTGGTTTCAAAAGTCCTCATATCAATGATGCCTATACTGTTTTCCTCTACAGTATGTTAATCTCTCATTCTGTCCATCAAAAACCTGTTTATATGTGACCTTTCAGAACACTTATCTGTTTTCTTCCTAGCACAATTTATGAGCACTCAGTGATTAAATTCATTCTCATTACATTATCATTCTCATTGTGCATAACAAGGAAGATTAATAAACATAAGGTTGTTTAATGACAATCTATTGTATATCTCATGGCTAAATAGCCAAGTCTAGCCAAAAGACAAAACATCAACTTTATTTAAACTTCAACGAAAGTATTAATGGTATAACCATACTTTTAAACATAAAGCAAGGTTTATTAGCAGATGAAATACAAAAACAAAAGCTGTGTTTCAATGAAATTCACTGCCTGACTGAGGGACCTTACGGAGATGGGTGCATTTATTCTGAAATCATGTAAACCAATATTGTTACACACAGACAGAAGCCACTAAACTAATCGGTATTTTTGTGCACCTGAATTAAATTAGTTTTGACAAGCAAAAGGCTTGGAATACTTCTGCAATCTTGACTTTCCTATTTTTTCTTTTCTGTTAATTACCTATTTACAGCTGCCTTTTTATTTTTTGCTTTGAATGTGTGGAGTAAGTTGTGTATGTACAAATATTAATTGCTACTTCAAAGCCATGACTGCAAGCTTTAAAGTACCATAATGTGAAAACAAGGTCTGAATAATTTTGTAAGAAACTAGATGATTTGTCAGTATTATCAACTTTGGCAAAATTAATTTCAGTCTTGTGAAATGAATAATGGAATAGATGAAAGGTGAACGCTGTTCTGTATTCTCACGTTGCAGTGGTTCATCAGTATCTTTTATTCTAAATTTTTATGTACATAAGAGGTGGTAAATAAGAGGAGGCTATTTGGCTCACTTGGCAGTTAGTAGTTACTTAAAATACAAGATTCACATACATTTCTAGTGCCTTAACATACTATATACTATATCCAAAACAAAACATTTTTAGACTCACTGATTTAATTCACTCTTGACAAATTTGCTTGTTATAGCAATGCTCACATTGGCTTAATATGGAATGTATGGTCTAAATGAAATGTATTCTTTGATTAACAGACAAACATTATTTTAGCTAATTTATATTTTGGTGCTATAGAGGTGCTATATTTCAGAGCACCTCTGACATTAGAGGTGCTCGCCTGTGCGGTGACGGCACCGCATTTCCCTCTGAATAGCTACTAAATAGGCAGTGAAAACATTTGTCTGTCTTTCCGTGAGGGGAAGGGGGACTGTCTTTGATTGGAAGGCACTCCTATTCTACTCTGAGACTGCCCGTGGTCTTTTCACTGATAAACTTGTTTTAACAAAAACTACAGTATGCTTAAGTATGCTTAAGAGTTGTTAGACTGGTTTTTATTTATTTTTTGGCACAGCCAGCAGGCTGTCGAGTGGTCACCACGCAGGCGGGCACCTCTAATGTCAGGCGTAAGCATTTAATATATTTAGATCTTTGAATTAATATCGTTATTGGTTTCTTTAGCATCACAATATTTTCCAATAATACTCTTCTTGTGTCTAATTTTTAATCAAGCAGGATTTGAGCTACAGACCATAAAAACCACACTTTCTGACCATGCTCGAATATTCTTCCGTCCATATCTTTGGAGGGGAAACACAGAAAGCCTTCAAACCAATGCATTTTGAAGACCACGACTTGTGAAAATGTTCACAGCCTCCACATAAAACTATCAGTGAGCTAATTCTCTTTTTTTAAACTTCTGGTTTTTCATTGATGCGTAATCACGCACTAACTGGAACGCGGGGGGACCGCTGCCCCCCCCTTTAAAAACCCTGTAGCATTACAATATCATTATATCTAATTTTTTATTTCTTTATAAAAATTTTAAAAATCATTTGCGCAGCCTAAGAGGGGGGGTCTGCTCTCATTAACAGCTGACACTCCTCCATACACTCAAGTGAAAAATTAATAACGCCAATGTAAACGTCGTATTTACAATTTGTTGATAATAAAAATGTTAAGTTCTCTAAAGCTTTCTCAGTCAAGTATGATAGTTTACCCAAGGAGCTCTGTAAGCATGCGTAGGCAGCAAAAGATCAGCTAAACTGGAAAGATGCGACACCGAAGATATTATTAACCTTTTAAATCTGAAGGGAGATCTAAAGGGATCCCCACACGATATAGGTTCCTGCTTCTGGAGTGATTCAGAGGGAAAGACGGTGATAAGTATTCGTTGTTATTAAAAAATGACTTAGATTCGAACATGTTGTGATATTTAGAAATATAAAAAAGTCAATTAATTGTCCATAATATTGCTATTTTATTTTTTCAAAGAAATGCTTGTTAAAAGAAAATTCGTGGCGCTAACTGGATTTGAACAGCCGACCTCTCGCTTATAAGTCAGGCACGTAGACCATCACACCACTAGCACAGTCACATGATGAGTGGTGAAACAGCCCTACACATTGTTTGTGTACAGTGTATACAGTACTACTGTTTGTGTTGCAGTACATGAATATAATTATATCGTTTTTAATTTCTTTAGATACGCGATTCCATATTATATTCCCTATTAATCAAATTCTAAAAGTATGCTTGTTTACTCCGGTATTGAGCATATTCGCAGAAAAGCTTAAAACTACCACTTTTCTCACAGAGTACTGTATACGCATGTTATTTCACATGTTAGTTAAAGACTTTGATGCTTAAAATGTTTAGGGAGAAATGGAATACTGGTGTGTATTTTTTCTTTAAAGTACCGAGACCAGCCATATACTGTAATACTGTATGTTTATGTTCCAAAATTAATATCGTCTATGGCCTTCACACGCGTTATGCTCCTATTCTTTTTATGCTCAGCTACTAAGATTTCCCTTCAGTGGTCAAATTCCATATAAATATTCAATACTAAAACGGGCACAGTAAAGACATTTAAATCTTTCTACAACCGACCAACGCACCACGAGTGCCCCTGTCGGTCAACCAATCACGTACCGCGGTATTGCGCGTCTTTGCACGTCACGATGTCTGTGCCGTGCACTTTGAATGGCTGCATCTGTATGTATATATGGTCTGGATCAGAGATCAAATCAGTATGCATGTTACTGAGGACAAACATGATACAGTAGAATCACAAACTCCAGAATAACTGGCAAAGCAGTAATGAATGCCTTGGAATTCTGAAAACTGCACCTGATAGCTTAAGAAGTACACCTGAATGTGAAGTTAGTTCTATTTTAAAAGGCAATACGATCCAAGAGGAAGTGGAGAGACTCACCGTGTAGATGTTCCAGGGATGGGACGTCCAGTATCCACCAAGACACACCAGCAGTAACCTGTGGACTGGTGGCATTGGACAGGCTTGTAGAGACCTCCTGGACCACACTCGGGGATGAAAATGGCTTCTCGTGGGTTCTGTCGTGTCTCATCCAGGGCAGTCTGTCTCTCATGCTCACAAGAAGGAATTTTCTCTAAAATCATGAAAATAATACAGAAATATGTGGCAAAAGTGAAATTCTAGACAATATATAGTTGAACAATATGGAGCTGATTCAAAGTGATAGATTTAGTTAGTTAGCCCTGAAACTAGGAACATAACATTCCTTAAATTAACACATTTTTTTAAGAAAGTCAAAGATACTTTATATTTTTTAAGTTTTTTATGCTTACATGTCCTCTTTTACTTACAGTAGATGATTAAATTAAAAAAAGAATGAAACAGAAGTCTGCACGTTAAACTGGAAGACAGCCCTGACCATGAACATAAAGCATCAATATAGAACTGGTAATACCTGTTATTAAATTTATTAATTGTTGCTTGTTGTTTTTTTATTAGTTGTTAATTAATTGTTGATTGTTGCTTGTTTTTATTGTCTTGATTATGTCTTCTTCTTCTACTAAGCATTCCATCAAAAGTAATTAGTAAAATGACTTTTTAATACTGATTCTGAGAAAACAAAGCACAGAAGAAGTGGCAGAGAGCAAATTGTCACTTCAAAGAAACCCACATACAAATTAGTTCCCAGTGTTAATGCAGCAGTCCAGGAGATGAATCAGGTAACAATCAATATGTCCTTAAAGGCACTTGTCCAAAATGCATAGTTCTTAAAGAGTCTTGAGTGATGTTTCCCTATGTCACATAGACCTTTTAAAAGGCATATACAGTATTAAACACAAACACAGCTAGTGGCTAACCTTTATCTCTTTCAAAGCATTGGCTCAAAAGTTTTAAACATCACTACACAAATATAAAGAAAGTATATACAACTTTGGTAATACAGAATACCAAGCATGGCGGAGAGCTTGTGGCAAGAAAGCCTATAAAGTGCTTTGAGTGGAGTGTCCAGAAAAGCGCTATATAATTGTAAGGAATTATTTTTATTAAAAGGTAATGTGTTTTTTTGTCCTATTGAAAGGAACTTCTGAGCTACAATTGCTCCTGAGATCTAGCGCCTTATTTTTCAGGTCATCACATGACTGTCTACAAGGAACTTTACTGGTAGGATAACAGGATGACAACACTTGCAATTTGCCTTTTCAGTCTTTGTAGAATGGATGTTTTCCATTTGAATAACAGTATTTTTGTGCTTTTGTGTGAATATTAAAATTAAATCTGTTTTCTTAATTCAAAGTGCAAATATGACAGACAAGGAAAAATGGTTTATTATGGAATGGATTATTAGGAGTCTTCTTATAGCATTTCTCAAAGGTGGAAGAGATGTTCAAGGGACACATTTTCAATTGATGTTTGTAACATGGAAAATGGAAAATTAATCTGTCAATAAAACGACTATTAGGACAGCTAGGGAGCAATAAGCAGATAGCTCTTTTCAAACATGCACATGTCCTCTCCTGGAGTGACTGCCTGTGTGGACTTTATATGTATCACCTGTTCTCTCTCCCACCTCCTTGCAACTTGTTATGAGTGATTGTGTGTTGTGCCCCAAATCAGGACATTAACTTAATTCAATGCAATGAATTGTATATATCTTACGCATTTAAAAGAAATGATTTTTGTTACATATCTGATGCTTACCTAATACAAATGGAGATGCATAATACTGTTGAACACTCCCTGTGACCTACAGATCCAGCCATTCAGAATACACACTGGATAATATGCATGATTTTGGAACACTACCAATCTTGTAAGCAAAGGAAAGCATGATAGATAACAAAAAAATATTTAAGGACTGTTCTAGGTTAAATTGAGAAAAATACACTGAGCATCTCTGTGTTTTGGTTCCATGCGTATGAAAAAAAAACTTCTTTTAACTTCTGAGACAGACTCCTGGCAGACTTCTTTTTAAGAGGATACAGGGAAAAATTTCTGCAACAGCGCCACATTCGCCAACAGAACAATTGATAGAAAATGAATACCTCACAAAAATCAAGTATTACTGTATGTCACGGCTGAAAGGAATAGACGCCAAGGGTACTGACGCCAGCTCCGATAGATCACCACAAGGCCTTGGCAGTCAAGAAAATGCCTGAGAATTTAAAATCTATGTTAGACTCTGCTGTTAAAGTTGTGAATTGTATCAGGGCTTGACCAATTAATTTATGTCTGTTCAGTGTACTTTGTAATGAACTGTGCAGCGAAGTGCAGATTTTGCTACATACTGAAGTGAGATAGTAATCAAGGGGCAAAGTGCTCACAAGGCTCTTTGAACTGCACTCCAAGGTACAGATATTTTTGCATGACCAGCAATCTCCCTTGCCAAGTCTATTTGTTGATCCAGTGTGGCTGGTAAAATTAGCCTACCTGGCTTATATATTCTCATGTTTGAATGGGCTGAATATGGGACTGCAGCGGATCTCTTTAACAATTTTTGACGTGTCTGACAAGATCGCTGCTATGGAGAAAAAGCTGCAGAATTTTAATAATAAAATCAACACAAGTAATATCTCTGCTTTCCCAACTTTGGAGAACCATCTGCACACATGTGGCAGTTGATGCTGCTGTTCGTGATGTGATTGCAGTGCACTTCTTGTCATTGAAAGAACAGTTCTCAGAGTATTTTTCCAGTTGAGGCCACACCAGAGTGGATCAGTAACCCTTTTACTGTTGATGTCATAGGAATGCGCAAGGATTTGACTTGTACTGAACAAGAGAAGTTGCTCGAGTTATCATCTGATGAGACTTTGATGTCAAATTGAAACGACTGGATTTCTTTGGATTTCTAGATCCAAAGACAGAGTGAATACCCAGCCCTCTCATTAAAGGCTGTGTGGGTTTTGATGCCTTTTGCCACTACCTACCTTTATGAGAAAGGCTTTTCTGCTCTCACTGCAACAAAATGGATGCACAGCCAGATCTGCATTTGAAGCTCACTGCCCTCATCCTTGACATTGCAAGGCTTTGCTCAACTAAACAGGCTCACCCCTCTCACTGAAATGGTAAGTTCTCAGTGCTATTTTTATGTGTGTGAGTGTGTGTGTGTTCGCGCGAGCCCTCATGTTTGTCATTGAGATTTTCTTTGGTTCCTATGAGAAGATGACTTGTAGATGGTACTGTACTTGGATGGTTTGTTTTGATCAGGGGTGGTACTTGGTCCAAAATGTTCGAGAAAATACCTGGTTTCAAATCCCAGTCAAGGCAGAACCCCCTGGGACAATCTTTCCAATTACAGAATTTTAGTTGTTAGTATAGACTTTTATTCATTTTATACTATATATAAAAAATTAGTTTATTATTATAGCTTGTTGTGAATGTACGTCTTTCAGGTTTACATCTACATTTGTCTTAATGCAAAATGCAAATTTCAGCAACAAGTAAACAGGACACAATTTTACTTTAAATTTTGATGATAAAAATATATATCACACATACAGAAGAAGTATATAGGGAAATCAACCACTACACATGGAATAAACTCTAATTGTTCCTTTGCAGCCTACACATGCTGACGCAGCTACCTACTTGTATATATAGTATATTTATATGGTATATGATCATACTGCAGTTCACTGATGTGTACGCTACTCATTCCATATAATGTATCTGTGAATATGATTTAATGTGTTCCGCATCTGTGAAACATTAGGAGACGAAAAAGCTCTGCTTAAAAAATCCTGAATGGTAGAAAAAAGTCCTGTGTATGATTTGTTTTCATCATAGTACTACATAGCCTAAAAGTGTGGCTTAACAATATGTAATACAAACTATACCACGAATAAAGAAAAATGCATGTTCAGTTTATTGTTACCCCGGCAATCACATTGCACAGCAAACATACATAATAATCTCAATATTAGGCGACAAACAGTAGAAAAAGTTTCGAAATTATAAAAGAATCATACCTTTGTTGAGTTTGCACGAGAGAAAGGGGTACCTTTTAGCTTTAGCTAATTTTGACAAACTTAAACAGCTAATTTTGCTTAAAGAATTTAAAATCGGTCTGCCTTACTACATAGCAGCTTATTTCAATGAGCACTTCCAACACCAACTGTGATGTCTGATCTAAACTTAAGTTCTGCTTTTTTCACGGGTTTGTTCTGCAAAATATTTTATTTTAGTGAAACTCCTAGATCCTGACTGAATTGGCTATTTTTCTCATTGAACTGAAACAGAAAAAGATGACATTTTGTAGTTAATCTTTTTGGAATTATTATAAAACTACTAACATCGACACAGATGCTGCTGTGGTTCGTAGCCTTTCATTAATAAGTTTTACAAATGCACTGAACTCTGTGACTGCACCCTTTTGACTGAATTTCTAACACCTTTGTCAGTCTGGGTTGGGGCTGACCATGTCTCCCTTTCTAAATTTAACATCTGATATTTCCCCGGTACTATAATGAGATTGTGAATGTAAAGTGAATATTTAAATTATTTAAATCAGGAGAAAGGAAGTTTTTTTTATTATTTGTGGCTTCTGCATTTCATAGCACCCTTTGCAATGACTGAATAGTTAACGCTTCCAAATTGCTTTGTCAGTCTGTTTGGGGGATAGTGGGCCATCACCTTGATATAGTATCTGATGCTCCTCATGTTCTTAAAGTGCGGATCATAATCGCAAGCACCAATGGTTTAAGAAAAAATTGACTTAAAAGGAGCATCTCACTTTAGCGTTTTACATCACCAAAACCACAAAACCTTTCAGAAAACCTTTTATCAATCGAAAAAGGTTCAACTAGAGCTTCACAAAACCATTTTCAGAACCAAAAAAAACTTTCATTTAATCAAACAAAGCCTGTGCTTGGCTTAGTCGCAAGCGACCAAGGTATAAATCAATATTTACTTTTGAGTCCTGCGTCATATTTAATCATTTTTTACCAACAAAACCACAAAACCTTTACAAAAACTGTTATCAATCGAAAAAGGACAACCGGAGCTTTAAAAAAAACGTGCTTTTTTTTTTTAAACCAAGACAATCAATCACAAAGACACTTTTTATCTGATGATGCACTTCCAAACTTCCAAAGTGCAACGATAAGGTAATCAATAAGCCAGCAAAACAAGACTGCAAAAGCAAAAACCAGCAAAAAATATATACCCAACGTTTTTACTTTATTCTGAAGCACAATATATATATCCACAAAAGGCTAGACTGACCCACCTGGAGACCTGGAGGAAACTAAACATTATTGGCTTTGGAATAGATATTTGAAAGAGGACCGCCAGAAATAAGGTGATCTAATTGGTAAAGAACACTGTCATTCATTGTATTTTCAGCCATTCAGAGGAAGGAAACTGAGGTTTTTTCAATGCCTAACAGCAGAAAAAGGCTCTCTAGCAGTATCTAAAGGTTTTTATAACAATTGCAATGGTTTTTATTGTTATTGCTTTCAATATTTTTAATGATTTATTTCTTATATGCGAGAAATTTCATTCCAGGTCCAGTCTTTACAAAACATTATGTAGATTTTTTTCAAATTGATCAATTTGTCCCACATTTTTACCCAAGCTAGTATGAAGGCACCTAGGACAAGGCCTACAAGTATTTTCAACTACTGTATCTGACAGGCCTAGAATTGAACATTCTGACCTCTGAAGATCAAAACAAAATTTCCTGCTGTTTTGGGTTTTTTTTTTTGTTCATATGGTTGTCTGCTGAGTGGACACATTAAGAAATAAAAGAACTCAAAGCCAAGGGGGATAGCTTCAATTTAAGACCTGAACCAGGCTCCTGCTATGTTCTAGTGCAGAGATATAACACAAAGTTTAAGGGGAGGAAATTCCAGGCGGACATTGGTTAAAATGGTCTCTGGCAGTAATAGGTGCTTAAGTGATCGTGAATATAACGTGAATATTTAATATACTGTGATATATAAAATTTATAAAAATGTAAATGTAAATGTTATAACATTTAAAATTAACGTCATTTTATTTACATTTGGTTTCATTTGCCATTGCACTTCACAGTTGTATCACAGAGTATCACAAAGAAATGGTTGTAAACTGCTCCAAAGCCTTCTCCAACAAAAACAGAGAGTGCAAACTTAATTGCAGTCTTCCCCCACACATCCTCCCACCACTGCGATTAGGCAACAAACAATTAATGTTTCAGTGGACTTTTTAATATCACTTTGTTATTCTAGAATACAATTATAAAAGATATATATATGATTTCTTTTTAAGTCTTGTTTTTACTACATTGACAATATTCACTAACTTGTTGACGTACATTCATTATGAATATTATTAATTATATCTTTCATATTGCATTTAAATTGGAACCTTTTTACAAGTAACAATAGGTTTATTCCATACTGAAAACAGAAGAAAGAAAACACAACATTTCGGCTGTGGAGCATTCCTCAGGTGTGAGAAAGACAGGGCAGTAAGCAAAGGTAATGTAGCATAGGAGAACAAAAGCTGGAAGAGAGGAGGAGTGAAAGATGGGAGCAGGGGACAGACAGAGTGGCCAATCAGGTAGTGTGAAGACAGGATAGGTAAAGAGAGGTGTGAAATGAAACCTACAATGAATAGAGAGAATTTAGAAGAAAATTAGTCTGTTGTTGAGAGAAGGGGAAAGGTGTGATCCTAGCTGCAGGATAATTTTAGTTTCTGTAGTCTTTCTGATGTTGGAGTTAGGAAAACCAGCTTTGAGAACACAGAGAGAGAGATTAGTGTGATCATGGCCATCAGAGGTGAAATGAGAAACAACAGGCTTGAAGAAATCTTTAATCTTCACAGCCCTAACATGTTCTCTGAAGCGGACTCTGAGTATCCTTCCTGTTTCCCCAATGTAAATGTCCGGGCATTTGCTGCAAGAGATATAGTAAATCAGGTTGCTGGAGGTACAAGATGTCATCTGAGTGATCCGGAATTGTCCTGAGGTCCCTTAAATGAGTGTGGTGTTAGATATGTACTTGCAGGTGATACAGAGAGTTCTGTTGCAAGAGAAAGTGCCTGGTGTGGATGGTTGCTGAGGGTGGTCAAGGGAGCTGTGAACAAGAAGGTTAAGCAGATTAGGTGGTCGGCAATCTGAGATGATGGGATGGTCAGAAAAGAGGGCCCCAATGGAGGGATCATCCTGTAGGATGGAAAAGTTGTCGTTAATAGTCCTGGGGATAGAAAGTGTGTTGAGGTGGTAGGGAAGCAACAAAGGAATGTGGTTGTTACGCTGGGAGTTCCTGCTCGAGTTGTTGGTCCGAGGGGTGTTTTTGGTTCAGGCAAGGGCCCTGTCAATAACACTGCTAGGGTATCCTCTGTTGATGAAAAAGGAATACATTTTGCGGGCTTGGTTCTGGAAATCCATGTCATCACTGCAGAGTCGTCATAGCTGAAGGAACTGTGAAAAAGGGAGAGAGTTTTTAGTGTGTTTGGGGTGAAATGAGCTATACAGGAGATAGTTGTGTTAATCAGTGGGTTTGTAATAGATCGAAGTAAAGAGTCGGGGGTAGTTAATGGAGAAGTTGATGTCTAGAAATGAAAGACTAGTGGAAGATATGTTAACTGTATATTTGAGTGATGGGTGGAAGTTGGTGAAGTTATGCAGAAAGTGCTCAAGCTGGTAGTTGGAGCATGTGGCGGCACCGATGTACCCAGCCTGGTGCCCATGGCGACTCCACTAACCTGTTGGCAAAATAGGTTATTGAATGAGAATGCATTCAGTGTGAGAACAAAATCAGTAAGGCGTTTGTCCAGCATGTGCTTGAGGGTTGTAAGTACGTCATTATGGGGAATGACGGTGTAAAGAGGTGTGATGTCCACAGTAAAAATGTAGCATTTGGGGCCTGAAATTGGAAATCATTAAAAGGTTGGAGTGTGGTTGGTGTCCTTGATGTATGAGGGAAGACCTTCAACCAGCGGTCTCTAAAGGCTGTTGAGAAAGGCCGAGATGTATGTAGTCAGACAGTTGTATGCTGATACAATGTGTGTTCAGGGGTGTCTGGTTTGTGGATTTTGGGGAGGAGGTAAAATTGAGATACAGATGCAGCCATTCAAAATGCACGGTACAAACCCGCAGTAGGGTAAACTACCCTCAAGCCACCGCAGGGCACCGCGGTAAGGGATTGGCTGGCCAAAATGACCGACAGGGGCACTCATGGTGCATTGGTTGGTAGTGAAAAGATTTGATCATTTAATCTCTTTACTGTGCACATTTTAATCCGCTTAGTATTGAATATTTATATGGAATTTTACCACTAAAGGGAAATTTTAGTAGCTGAGCATAAAAAGAAGAGGAGCATAATGCATCTGAAGGTCATAAACGATATTAATTTAGGAACATAAACATTACTGTATGTAAACTGTACTGTGTATGGCTGGTCTTGGTAATTTAAAGAAAAAATACATTAGCTAGCCAATATGATAAAGAAATAAATGATTATTTTGTTTATTTCTTTTGCACATTTATTTGAACATTTCTATCGATTGTACAAGCACTTGGAAACTTTCCAATCCCTAGTTCATCAGGCATTTTCTTTTACGCTGGGGGCATTCTCCCGGTCTGGCGCCGGTCTGTGTCTTCTAGGATATAATGCCAGTGATTTTTTGTTAAATTTGAGTTTCCAATAACGCCGCAGCAAACTCTTGTTTTTATGTCCACTATAACAGACAATCTCCTTTGCTTTTAACCGAGCGTTTAATAATTTCCTAAAATGAAAATGATTTACTTTATTTCCCTCACGGGATCAATAAAAGTATCTATCATCTATCTAAACTATGGGACAGAATTCTGGGGTCTCCCTATACCAGAGATTATGGTAGGGCTTCAGAATGGTGATTGGCTGACACCATCTGACACCCCTTTGATTGGAGAAAAAAGACGTGCTGGTCTGCTATACATACTGTACCAGGAAGAGGATTTCTTTCTATTCGAAACGTGTATTTTAAAAGTTTAATTAAGAAGTAAAAACCTTACAGCATACACAGATTTCTAAACTGATCAGGAGGAAGAAAAATCACCCGTGTATTGCACATAAAAAGTGGTTATTAACTATCGAAACCTGTTTTATTTATTTTATTTTTATTTAGATTAAGAGTTCCCGTCACCCCCATTCCCATTTAAATCACAAACCCGTGTTTAATTAAATGTCTTTTAACGTAAATCGTTATCTTTGTCTTATGCATAATAATGTTCACCACTCTGTCCAGCAAATTAATAATAAACTTTATTTTATATAGCATTTTAAACGAATAAGTAATTAGATTGCTCATAAACCTAATCACTTATTCTACATAAACACAGCGTAATTGCTCTCTGAAAATGCTTTTTCTTTTTATTTAGGCTCAGATTTCAACTATAGATCATACACTAATTACTAGCAGTAAATACTGATGTTTTGCTCCCTCTTACCACAAAAATATTAAAAATAATGTATTGTAGCTGGGATGAACTTTTTTTCGAACGTGTCTCTACCTGCAGCGACTCAGATACGGAACGGTTAAAGATGGCTGTTTCAGTAACCTTAAGTATATATCTAAAGTAATAATTTAACAATATATGTAAATGTTTTAAGATATGTTTATGTTGTGAATGTCTGTAGATTGTATCTTATTTTTAGTTTTTGTTTTGTTTCAAATGGCCTTGCAGATCACATACTGTATCAAGGAACAAAACAATTATCGCGCCCGGCTCCTCAATGGAATCGCTTTAACATGCTAATGCGTTGGTGTAACACTCTGTGTCTACAGTACATTGTGAACAAACCGGTTTCACAGGTATTTTCAACCCCCAACCAATGTTGTTTCATCGGTTGTTATCCTGTAAAGCGCTTTGAGGAGCCACCTTTAAAGGCACTATATAAAATAAAGTTTATTATTATTATTATTAATATTGATCATATTTTTCCTCCCAGAACTACGTTATCCTGTAAAGCGCTTTCAGAAGCATACTGTCCAGCTTGTCAGGTGCATTCTTTTGTAAAATATTAAGCAGAGCTTTGGGCTTATTAGTGCTCCACTTACAGCAACCCAATGTAAATACATTTTGTCTCCAAATCCACCACCACTTGTATGAATCATAGCCCTGCCAAATGATGCAAATTCCGCTGCAATGGTTGTGTGCAGGAATTATTCAGTTTGGCATCTCCATGTTCAAGTAAACACTGCTCTGTGTGCAAATGCAAATGCATTTAAAAAAAGTTTTTTTAAAAAAAAGCCACCTTTAAAGGTCCTATATAAAATAAAGTTTATTATTATTATTAATATTGATGATATTCTTCTTCCCAGGACTTGTAAAATTGTTGTTGTTATTGTTGTTATCCTGTAAAGCGCTTTGACAAGCACACTGTCCAGCATATTGTATTTCATTGCACTTTGACAGATCGTCTTATAATCACTTGTTGTTAGAATATCCCCCAAGAGGATATTCCCCCCAAGAGTATATAGAGGATATCCCCCAAGAGGTATCCAGGTAACAGTGAAACGGGCGTACAGTCTGGGGAGATCGCCCATTTTCCATGTAAATAGTTGCCTGGTTCCGCACCCCTTGGTGTCTCTCTCTCTCTCTGTCTCGCTCTCTGCCAGTTTTAGTATTGAATATTTATATGGAATTTTACCACTGAAGGGAAATCTTAGTAGCTGAGCATAAAAAGAATAGGAGCATACTGTAACGCATGTGAAGGCCATAAACGATATTAATTTTGGAACATAAACATACAGTATATGGCTGGTCTCGGTACTTTAAAGAAAACATACACACCAGTATTCCATTTCTCCCTAAACATTTTAAGCATCGAAGTCTTTAACTAACGTGATACCGGAGTTAACAAGCACACTTTTAGAATTTGATTAAAAAAACTATTAATACTTTCGTTGGAGTTTAAATAAAGTTGATGTTTTATCTAGGGGCTGCTCGCTCGCCTGCGTCTGAAGAGCGGCTTCTAAGCTGTGAAAACATGTGTCTGTCTTTCCGTAGGGGGAAGGGAATCTGATCTGCAAGGCCCTTTGGCTACAAAAGTAAATAGCGCTCTCTCTCTCTTTTGATTATTACATACAATAATCAAAAATGACACAATAAACATAATAACCATAATAACGACCAACCAACAAAAACAACCATATAAACATAATACCAACCAAAAACATAGATAACAACCACAATACAAAATCAAATATTTTAAACCGTCCTCCAATTATCAATAAATCTCAATATCTTGTACGAATTATTCGTAATACAAACCAAAAATAGCCCGCAAACTCTCTCAAATTCCTCCAATTATCATAATCCCGCCCCTTATGAAAACCAAACCCTCCTCCCATCCCAGTTTATCCTCTTTATCATAAACAAAATCCACCTCAATTTTCAACATAAAGCATTACACAAAATCAATACCTCAACACTCCATACTCAACAACGATAATTCACAAACAGCCAGAACATGTAACTCCACATCCCCAAATAGACCTCATTGTCATAGCCCCGCCCCTTATGCAAAACCAACATCCCTCCCCTGTTCTCTCTCTCCGCTGGCGTTTGTAATCGTTTTTATTTTAAAATAAATTTTAGCAAAGTCATGTATTTTAAAAATCTTAAGATTTCTATATTTATGTGGTTTCATTAGTGACAAAGGCTAAACTTTCTTGGAAAAATGTCTTTTAGATAAACCATGTTTGCTATTAATTCATTTAGGGCTAGAATATGTTCATTGTCTTCCAATGAAAGAAGGGTTCCTTTCGCCGTAGTCGGGTTGACATTAGAAGCTTGCCACGCCCAGACTGTTACACCAACGCATTAGCATGTTAAAGCGATTTAATTGAGGAGCCTAGCTTTCTTAACTAGTAACTACTGTACTTACTTGGTTTTGGAGGGGGGGAGGTGTCTTTCGCTGGAAATCTCGCCCCCTTCTACTTTGAAAATACCTGAGAAACCGGTTTAATTCGTCACAGCCAGCACTCCCGCAGAGAGGGGGGTTGTACTTGCAGTGCATCGGTATACAGTAGATGGGAAAGCCAGAGCCGACCGCTACGCCGCCCACATGTTATGCTCTTAATTTCTTTAGATACGCGATTCCATATTATATTCCCTTTTAATCAAATTCTAAAATTATGCTTGTTGACTCCAGTATCACGTTAGTTAAAGACTTCGATGCTTAAAATGTTTAGGGAGAAATGGAATACTGGTGTGTATGTTTTCTTTAAAGTACAGAGATCAGCCATATACTGTATGTTTATGTTCCAAAATTAATATCGTTTATGGCCTTCACACGCGTTACAGTATGCTCCTATTCTTTTTATGCTCAGCTACTAAGATTTCCCTTCAGTGGTAAAATTCCATATAAATATTCAATACTTAAACGGGCACAGTAAAGACATTAAATATACATATACATACTGTATACAGTACAGTTTGCATACAGTAATATGTTTATGTTCCTAAATCAATCTCTTTTACGAGCATGTGAAAGGCATGGTGAATCGGAGATTCTCAAAAATTACTGTACTTTGCATGATTGGAAACAAATGCGTGATTGCGAAATGCTGTGGTGTTACCTTTACAAAGACGGTCAATGAAAAAAAGAATGTGGACCAGGGCAATACTTTGAGTTTACAGCTTGTCCAAGGTCATTCATTATTAATACTATTAGTAATATCTTCGTTAAAGACTTTGATGGCGACAGCTCAAACATGAGAGGTTGAGCTTTATTAGCTCCACCTTGCGGAAATTCCGGATACTATTATTTTACTTGCGGTACTATAGGAGAATTTACGGTAACTCGCGGTAGACTGCGTAAAGCGCACCGCAAAATAATGCGGTATCACCCGCTTGTTTTGAATGGCTGCATCTGTACCTGAGGATGTTCAATGATGAGCTGATTCGCCTCCTGGGGGAGCTCCTTACTGTTGATAAGAAGGGAGATGGTGGATACCACTTCCTTTTGGTAGTCAGTGGTAGGGGCTTTGCTTACTGCCGTCTTTCCCACACCTGAAGAAGGCTCCACAGCCGAAACGTGTTTTCTTTCTTCTCTTTTCAGCGTGGAATAAACCTATTACTTGTTCCTTTGCAGGCTACGCATGCTGACACATCTACCCACCTGAACTACTTTAACCTACATGTGCTGAGACCCCCTTTGCCTTCCTCCAAATCTTTTTCTAGATCTCTTCATCATTCCTTCTCTTCTTCCCTGGGTCACTTGCCCCCCTGTCACTAAACCAGCATTCCGTCTCTTCACAGCTATCTGTTTCAAGACCTGGCTTTCTAACCACCTTCTATTCCTTTACAGATGTCGTCGACATAATATAATTCCTATAGGATTTCGCCTGAAATTTAATACTTTTCTTTTGACTCTGAAACCACCCAGAGTAACATTCAAGAGACTTCTACTTCTAGGAAACTAATGCTTTCTACCATTTTTTCCCTCAAAGAAATTTCTACAGCTGACAGCTCCACATCATCTTCCCCTTATAACTAACTTCATAAGATTTCTCAACTCCAAACTCTACCAGTTTCTCACTACAGAGAAGGATATAAACACCCCTACCACCTCCGTGACACCTGAAGAAGGCTCCACGGCCGAAACGTTGTGTTCTCTTTCTTCTTTTTTTCAGCATGGAATAAACCTATTACTTGTTCCTATCCAGTTATTGATGTCATTAACAATATTAATCCTAAACAGAGCTGTTGGACTCACCCCTCTGGCTGTTTTCCACCAGTCGATTATTTCAATAACCAATGTACCAATCAAGCTATCAAGACACTCTCTATACCCAGTAAATACAGGTCTATCCTCACCCAAGGAGAAATTCAGACGCTGTTGTGGTGCAAGGACCTATATATATTGAAGCCTCTAGACAACTAACCAATACTTCTGCCTATCTCCCTCTCCAATAGGACCCTACCATTGACTACCAAAAAGAAGTGGTATCCACTATCTCCCTTCTTATCAACAGTAAGGAGCTCCCCAAGGAGGCAAACCAGCTCATCATTAAACATCCCCAGGTATCTCAGTTTTAGCTCCTCGCCAAAATCCACAAACCGGACACCCCTAGACACCCCATCGTATCAACATGTAACTGTCTAACTACATACATCTCGGCCTTTCTCAACAGCCTTATGAGACTGCTGGTTGAAGGTCTTACCATGGACATCACATCTCTTTACACCATCATTCCCCATAATGACGGTCTTACAGCCCTCAAGCACATACGGGACAAACGCACTTTGCTTGTTCCACCCACCCACACCCTGGTATGCCTTGCAGACTTGGTTCTCACACTTAATGCATTCTCATTCAATAACCTTTTTTTACCAACAGGTTAGTGGAGTTGCCATGGGCACCAGAATGGGATCCAGCTATGCCAATATTTTTGTCGGCTTGCTAGAAGAACGCTTCTTTACTTCCTACACTGGCTTTGTCCCTGACCTCTACAAACG
This sequence comes from Atractosteus spatula, assembly GCF_055471065.1. Lineage (NCBI taxonomy): Eukaryota > Metazoa > Chordata > Actinopteri > Semionotiformes > Lepisosteidae > Atractosteus > Atractosteus spatula. The sequence goes on along the minus strand of NC_142714.1, from coordinate 28,162,573 downwards.
ATACATTGATGACAGCGTCAGTGCCGCCACATGTTCTAACAACCAGCTTGAGCACTTTCTGCATCACTTCACCAACTTCCACCAATCACTCAAATATACAGTTAACATACAGATGCAGCCATTCAAAACGAGTGAGGTACACCACGGTACCATGCGGTGGTAACACGGTATGACGCAGTGTAACGTGTCATATGACGTTATATCGGAAAGTATCCGGAATCACATTGTAAAACCGCCAGGAGGAGCCAATAAAGCTTAACCTCTCATGTACAGCATTTGAGCTTTAAAATTTAAACTGTGTATTACAGCATGTTACTCATCAGTCATTAAAAAGTTGGTATATTTTATGAAAGCAAGATTGCTCAGTTGGGCAAAAGTACAAAACCTACCTTTATCATAAATATTTTAATTATGGTGAAATATGTTATGCATCTAAGCCTTTACCGAAGATATTACCAATAGTATTAATAATGAATGACCTTGGACAAGCTGTAAACTCAAAGTATTACGCTGGTCCACATTATTTGTAACCGTCATTTTAAATGAAAATACTTTATTTTTTCATCGACAAAAAGTAACACCACGGCATTTCGTTGATCTAACTAACAAGGACGGGACATTAGCTAGCCAATAGGATAAAGGAATACATTACTTTTTTTGTTTATTTCTTTAGCACACTTATTTGAACATTTGCATCGATTGTACAAGCACTGAAAAACTGTCCAATCCCTAGTTCGTCAGACATTTTCTTTTAGTATAACAGACATAAAAACTCCCTTGCTTTTAACAGCGTTTCATAATTTCTAACAACGAAAATTATTTAAACTGCGACACTTATCATTCAACCAGAGCTTAAAATATCACAAGGATCCTCAGACTGTACAAAGACTGTATTAAAAGATACTTGTATCAGATACATGAGAATCCAAGCTTTTTTATCTACGCTTTCTTATCTACGCTAAGAAGTAGTCTTTAAAATTTATCACACAGTAACAAGTCAAATTTCTGGGGCGTCCGTATACCAGAGATTATGGTACCGCTACAGAAGGGTGTCAGCCAGTCAGATTCCAGGACCGGAATTATCTGTTTTATAATCGAGAATATCACGTATCTAAATAAATTAATAATGATATTAATTTAAAGATCTAAATATCTAAATCTATGTATCTATATAGCTGGTAGTATTACTGTATTTCACTTTCTTTGTAAACATGTTTTGTTAACACCGGAATCGCAGGTGGATTCTGTTTTTTGGTCTGTTATGGTCTGTAGCTCAAATCCGGTTGTGTATCGCTTCATTTGACATGTAAAAAAAACACGCCAATGTTAATGCGACACGGAAGATAATGTGGTGTATTGGTTGTTAGTGAAAAGATTTAATCATTTAATCTCTTTACTGTGCATATTTCAATCTGCTTAGTATTGAATATTTATATGGAATTTTACCACTAAAGGGAAATTTTAGTAGCTAAGCATAAAATGCAGAGGAGCATAACGAAGGTCATAAAGGTCATAAACGATATTAATTTAGGAACATAAACATATTATGTAAACTGTATGTTGCTGTTATTGGTATTTTAAAGAAAAAATATTACACACCAATACTCAATTGCTCCTACAGTATATTGACATTTTTTATATTTCAAAATAACACATGTTCGTACTGTATGTACAGTACACAGCAGTACCGCAGGTTGAACTGTAGGGCGCAAATCCACCCGATCCCAAAAGCCCAACATATTAATGTGCATTCGACTGGCGCTGCGTGGTTTTCATCACTCTCTGCGGGAGTGCTGGCTGTGACGAATTAAACTGGTTTTACAGGTATTTTCAAAGTAGAAGGGGGCAAGTCTTCCAGCGAAAGACACCTCCCCCCCCTCCAAAACCCCTTTTTTTTGCTTACAGTAGTAGTACTTAAGTACAGTACATTAAGTACAGTAAGTACTTACTGTACAGTACTTACTTACGGTAGTACTTCTCGGGTTAAGAAAGCTAGGTGTTAGCATAAACTATTAGTAATCAATAATATTAAATTTAGCACTATAATAAATTGTGCTAATAATAAATTCTATCCTACTCTGAGAATGTAGGGGGGAGGAAGAATGCCTGTGGTCTTTTCACTGATAAACTTGTGTCAAGCTGTCAACAAAAAACAGCTGTCAAAAAAAAGATTTTTTTTTAAAGAAGTCAATTGTGTGTCCATAATATTGCTATTTTAATATTGCTAATTGCTACTGCTACTGAGTCTCTGTGTCTACAGTACATTGTTTGTGAACAAACCGGTTTCACAGGTATTTTCAACCCCCAGCCACTGTGTTTCATCGGTTCTTATCCTGTAAAGCACTTTGAGGAGCCACCTTTAAAGGCGCTATATAAAATAAAGTTTATTATTATTATTAATATTGATCATATTTTTCCTCCCAGAACTTGTTAATTGTTGTTGTTATCCTGTAAAGCACTTTCAGAAGCATACTGTCCAGCTTGTCAGGTGCATTCTTTTGTAAAATAATAAGTAGAGTTTTGGGGTTATTAGTGCTCCACTTACAGCAACCCAATGTAAATACATTTTGTCTCCAAATCCACCACCACTTGTATGAATCATAGCCCTGCCAAATGATGCAAATTCCGCTGCAATGGTTGTGTGCAGGAATTATTCAGTACCGCATCTCCATGTTCAAGTAAACACTGCTCTGTGTGCAAAGGCAAATGCATTTAAAAAAAAGTTTTTTTTTTAAAAGCCACCTTTAAAGGTGCTATATAAAATAAAGTTTATTATTATTATTAATATTGATGATATTCTTCTTCCCAGGACTTGTAAAATTGTTGTTGTTATTGTTGTTATCCTGTAAAGCACTTTGAGAAGCATACTGTCCAGCATATTGTATTTCATTGCACTTTGACAGATTGTCTTATAATCACTTGTTGTTGGAATATCCCCCAAGAGGATATAGAGGATATCCCCCAAGAGGTATCCAGGTAACAGTGAAACGGGCGTACAGTCTGGGGAGATCGCCCGTTTTCCATGTAAATAGTTCCCTGGTTCCGCACCCCTTGGTGTCTCTCTCTCTCTCTCTCTCTCTCTCTCTCTCTCTCTCTGTCTCTCGGGCCCGTACTCTTGGCGGGCTTCTCTTGTGTCTCTCTCTCGTCTGGGTGCGGGAGTGCTGTTGGCGGGTGGTGACGGAGAAGAAATAAAGCGCAGTTTTTAACTCCACAAGTCTGAGTCTCTGTGTTCGTCCTCAACGAACCCAAATTCATTACATTGGTGTCAGAAGCAGGAGGATGGACAGTGAACGGCCGATGATGTCGGACTCAGAGAACTGCCGGTTCCCCCAGCCCCAGGGACTCCAGAGGCCATCGGGAAACGGGAGCGGGGTGGCCTAAAGGGGGGAAAGCCGCCCTTGAGCGACGCTACCCCCGCTCCGGAAAGCCAGAAGGAGTGCTTCACTCCGCCTGCTGTGGGAAGAGTTGGCCACAGCCGGGGCTTATTCCTTCCCTGCCTCACTGAGGGCAGACCCAGCCAGGCCCTCGTAGACACCGGTTCGACCATCACCCTGCTGCGGCCTGGTGTCCTGCCGGGCACCGAGGCAGCCAGACCCCCAGGGCGCTCACCGTGCATTTTGGGGCTGCGAGGGTGAAACATCCCTTCTTCCTTGTCCCAGTCCACGAGGACTGTATCCTGGGGTTGGACTGGTTGCAGCAGGTGGGTGGTTGACTTGACTTGGGCGTGAGGGACGGGGTGCTGCGCCGGGGGTGAAGGGTGCCCTCCAGCGGCAAGGTCAGGTGGCAGTTTGTGGTGTTGCGGTCGCTCCGTGGGCAGTTCTCCAAGCGGTGCACGGCCAGCTGGAGGCTGCCAAGCAGTGACCTCGCCGCTGGAGGGCACCTGCCACCCCCGGCGCAGCACCCCGTCCCTCACCTCCAAGGTCTCCCTCAGTGCACAGAGTGCCTTACAAACTTTGGGTAGGGGCAAGCTTATCTCACCGTCCTGGGAGTCAGCTCTGGCACGCTCACCCCGACACCCGCGGCTCAGACAGGCCCAGGCGACGCCCGCCGCTGCCACCTCCGCTTCCCACTCTGGTCAACCCACAGACCCTGGACACCTCCCACCCCGCCCACCGCGAGACTGATTCATTCCCCCTGCCCCACCAACTCTCGCCAGACCAAGTCAAGGCAACTACCTGCTTGCTGCAACCAGTCCAACCCCAGGATACAGTCCTCGCGGACTGGGGCAAGGTAGAAGGGGTGTTTCACCCTCGCAGCCCCAAAGTGCACGGTGAGTACCCTGGGGGTCCGGCTGCCTCTGTGCCCAGCAGGACACCAGGCCGCAGCAGGGTGATGGTCAAACCGGTGTCGACGAGGGCCTGGCAGGGTCTGCCCTCGATGACGCAGGGAAGGAATAAGCCCCGGCTGTGGCCAACCCTTCCCACAGCAGGCGGGGTGAAGCACTCTTTCTGGCTTTCCGGAGCGGGGGTAGCGTAGCTCAAGGGCGGCCTTCCCTCCTTTAGACCGCCCCGCTCCCGTTTCCCAACGGCCTCAGGAGTCCCCGGGGATCCAGCGCCTGGCACTCCCGTGCGATATGCCCCCTCTCCCCACAGCAGTGGCAGATGACCAGCTGTCGTCGCTCCCCCAGCATTGCCGCGCTGGCCATCTCCTCCTCCCCATCTGATTCCACGTGGGCCCATCCGTTGGTGTCCACCGATCTCCTCAAATACGGCATCAGCTTGCTCAGCCAGAGCCAGGGCCTGCTCCAAGAGGACCGGCACGGCCAGCATCAGGTGGCGCTGCACCTCAGTCGCCGCCAGGGCCCAGAGGAACGCCTAGAGCGCTATCTCCCGGTGGGCCTCCTCAGGGAGAGTAGGGTAACCCTGGCAGGCTAAGTAGGCCACGTCTGCGGCGAATGGACCCAGTGGCTCTCCCGCTAGGCAGCAGCGTTGGGCCAACCTTGCCCGCAGCAGTCCCGGCGCTTCCCCTCTCCTGCCAAAACGCCTCCGGAGGGCCGACGCCAACGCCACGTAGTTGTACCGCTGGTCCCCGGGTACATCCAGCAACGCCTGGCAGGCCTTCCCCTCCAGGATGGCGGCGAGGTGGCCCACCATCTCCACCTGAGACCAGCCGTTTGCCTAGGCCACCATCTGGAACTGGGCCTCAAACATTTGCCATGGGATCTTCCCATTATAACGGCTCGGTCTCACCGGTGCAGGCTGGAGCAGAGGTGGCGGGCTGGACCTCGCTGGTCTGGCATCTCCTTCCTGCCACACGGCCTGAGGCGACCTGGGAAAGGGCCCTCCTTCCGCTGAGTAAGTCACCGTGGGGTAGCCCTGATAAGGGCTGTGGCCACTGGCGGTGCTGAGGGGTCGTCCCGGCCCCTGGCGGCTGCTGCTCGCCCCCAAAAGGCACTTTAGGGGGTCACTCGGCTGCTGGGGGAACCGGCGCTTCTCTGAGTCCGACATCATCGGCCATTCACTGTCCATCCTCCCGCTTCTGACACCAATGTAATGAATTTGGGTTCGTTGAGGACGAATACAGAGACTCAAACTTGTGGAGTTAAAAACTGCGCTTTATTTCTTCTCTGTCACCACCCGCCAGCAGCACTCCCACGCCCAGACGAGAGAGAGACACAAGACAAGCCTACCAAGAGAATGGGCCCGAGAGAGAGAGAGAGAGAGAGACAGAGACACCAAGGGGTGCGGAACCAGGGAACTATTTACATGGAAAACAGGCGATCTCCCCAAACTGTACGCCCGTTTCACTGTTACCTGGATACCTCTTGGGGGATATCCTCTATATCCTCTTGGGGGATATATCCTCTTGGGGGATATTCTTACAACAAGTGATTATAAGACGATCTGTCAAAGTGCAGTGAAATACAATATGCTGGACAATATGCTTCTCAAAGTGCTTTACGGGATAACAACAACAATTTTACAAGTCCTGGGAGGAAGAATATCATCAATATTATTAATAATAATAATAAACTTTATTTTATATAGCGCCTTTAATGGTGGCTCTTTTTTAAAAAAACTTGTTTTAAATGCATTTGCATTTGCACACAGAGCAGTGTTTACTTGAACATGGAGATGCCATACTGAGTAATTCCTGCACACAACCATTGCAGCGGAATTTGCATCTTTTGGCAGGGCTATGATTCATACAAGTGGTGGTGGATTTGGAGACAAAATGTATTTACATTGGGTTGCTGTAAGTGGAGCACTAATAACCCCAAAACTCTACTTATTATTTTACAAGAGAATGCACCTGACAAGCTGGACAGTATGCTTCTCAAAGCACTTTACAGGATAACAACAACAATTTACAAGTTCTGGGAGGAAAAATATGATCAATATTAATAATAATAAACCTTATTTTATATAGCGCCTTTAAAGGTGGCTCCTCAAAGCACTTTATAGGATAACAACCGATGAAACAACAGTTGCTGGGGGTTGAAAATACCTGTGAAACCGGTTTGTTCACAATGTGCTGTAGACACAGAGTGTTACACCAACGTCTTAGCATGTTAAAGCGATTCCATTGAGGAGGTGGGCGCGATAATTGTTTTGTTCCTTGATTTTCTGATCTGCAAGGCCATTTGGCTGCAGCGAATGTGAATTCTGTCTGGGATTGCCAGATTGTGAAAAAATAAAAGTATTTTAATCAAGATTCCCTTATAAAATTAACGTGAAACAAAACAAAAACTAAAAAGAAGATACAATCTACAGACATTCACAACATTAATATATCTTAAAAAAATTACATATATTGTTCAATTATTACTTTAAATATATACTTTAAGTTACTGAAACAGCCATAAATAAAATTAATTTTATTAATTAATTAATAAAATCGTTGCAATTTTGTTCTTGTTTGGAGGTGGGGATATTCTGACAATTGATTTAAAGACAATCTGTCAAAGTGCAATGAAATACAATATTACGCTGGGTAAACGTTCCAAGGTTAAATTCTTCCGCGACGGGGGTACCTTTAAAGCGGAGACGACGAAAATAAAGTTTATTATTAATTTGCTGGACAGGGAGGTGAACATTATTATGCAGAAGACAAAGATAACGATTTACGTTGCATTGCCAGATTGTGAATCAATACAAATATTAAATTAAACACGGGTTTGCGATTTAAATGGAAATGGGGGTGACGGGAACTCTTAATCTAAATAAAAATAAAATAAATAAAACAGGTTTTGAAAGTTAATAACCACTTTTTATGCACGAAACACGGGTGATTTTTCTTCCTCCTGATCAGTTTAGAAATCAGTGTACGTTGTAAGGTTTTTACTTCCTAATTAAACTTTTAAAATACGCGTTTCGAATAGAAGCAGCATATGCTGTTTTCTTCCTGCTATGTAGAACAGATCAGCAAGTTTTTTTTTCTCCAATCAGAGGGGTGTCAGATGGTGTCAGCCAATCACCATTCTGAAGCCTACCGTAATCTCTGGTATAGGGACACCCCAGAATTCTGTCGCATTTTCATTTTAGGAAATTATTAAATGCTCGGTTAAAAGCAAGGGAGATTGTCCGTTATAGTGGACAAAAAAACAGGAGTTTGCTGCGGTGTTATTGGAAACCCAATTTTAACACAAATCGCCGGCATTATATCCTAGAAGACACAGACCGGCGCCAGACCGGGAGAATGCCCGGAGCATAAAAGAAAAGGCAGACGAACTAGGGATTGGACAGTTTCCAAGTGCTTGTACAATTGATGGAAATGTTCAAATAAATGTGCAAAAGAAATAAAAAAATCATTTATTCTTTTATCATATTGGCTAGCTAATGTCCTCTCTTTGCTAGTTACCTGTGGCTGTGTTTCTGCGTTGTGTAGCAATGAGTGACTATATTCTCAGGCGGAGGAACGTAAACAGCTTAATTTTCGTGTTAAATAATTTTTTTAAATTAAAATTCATTCTATACAGCAATCGCATATTTGGGGACCGTTTCATAAAACTTTGATGCTTAAAATGTTTAGGGAGAAATGGAAGACTGGCGTGTATTTTTTCTTTAAACTACCAAGACCAGCCATATACAGTACAGTTTACATACAGTAATATGTTTATGTTCCTAAATTAATATCGTTTATGACCTTCAGATGCGTTATGCTCCTCTTCTTTTTATGCTCAGCTACTAAAATTTCCCTTTAGTGGTAAAATTCCATATAAATATTCAATACTAAGCGTATTAAAACGTGCACAGTAAAGAGATTAAATGATTAAATCTTTTCACTACCGACCAATGCACCACGAGTGCCCCTGTCAGACATTTTGGCCAGCCAATCACTTACCACAGTAGACTGCAGTGGCTTGTAGGTAGTTGCGTGCGGTACGGGTTTGTACCGTGCATTTTGAATGGCTGCATCTGTATCTTCCACTGCTCTTTCGTTTCTAGACATCAACTTCTCCATTAACTACCCCCGACTCTTTGGTCTATTGGTCTATTACAAACCCACTGATTCACACAACTATCTCCTGTATAGCTCATTTCACCCCAAACACACTAAAAAACTCCTCCCTTTTTCACAGTTCCTTCGGCTACGACGACTCTGTAGTGATGACATGGATTTCCAGAACAAAGTCCGCAAAATGTACTCTTTTTTCATCAACAGAGGATACCCTAGCAGTGTTATTGACAGGGCCCTTGCTCGAGCCAAAAACACCCCTCGGACCAACAACTCGAGCAGGAACCCCTGCCGTAACAACCGCATTCCTTTGTTGCTCCCCACCACCTCAATACACTTCCTATCCCCAGGCTATTAACGACAACTTTTCCATCCTACAAGATGATCCCTCCAATGGGGCCCTCTTTTCTGACCACCCCATCATCTCATATCGCAGACCACCTAATCTGCGTAGCCTTCTTGTTCACAGCTCCCTTGACTGCCTCAGCAACCATCCACACCAGGAACTTTCCCTTGTAAGAGAGTTTGCTGTATCACCTGCAAGTACATATCTAACACCACACTCATTCAAGGCCCCTCAGGACAATTCTGGATCACTCAGATGACATCTTGTACCTCCAGCAACCTTATTTACTGTATTTCTTGCAGTAAATGTCCAGCCATTTACATTAAGGGAAACAGGAAGGAGACTCAGAGACCGCTTCAGAGAACATGTTAGGGCTGTGAAGATTAAAGATTTCTCAAAACCTATTGTTTCTCATTTCACCTCTGACGGCCATGATCACACTAATCTCTCCATCTGTGTTCTCAAAGCTGGTTTTCCTAACGCCAACATCAGAAAGACTACGGAAACTAAAATTATCCTGCAGCTAGGATCACACCTTTCCCCTTCTCTCAACAACAGACTAATTTTCTTCTAAATTCTCTCTATTCATTGTAGGTTTCATTTCACACCTCTCTTAACCTATCCTGACTTCACACTACCTGATTGGCCACTCTGTCTGTCCCCTGCTCTCGCCTCTCAGTCCTCCTCTCTTCCAGATTTTTTTCTCCTATGCTACATTACCTTTGCTTACTTCCCTGTCTTTCTCACACCTGAGGAAGGTTCCACGGTCGAAACGCCGTGTTTTCTTTCTTCTCTTTTTAATAAAATAAACTTATTACTTGTTCCTCTTCAGCCTATGCATGCGGACACAGCTACCCACCTGAACTATTTTTACAAGTATACAGGTAAATCAACCTGTCCATCTATTTTTTACTGCTTTATCCAGGACAGGCAGGGGTGCAACCTACAGTATTATAATGCATTTGTTTTACGTTTTAGAGAGACTTAAGAACACTTTTACACGACTGATGTGTAAAAAATGTAACATACTGTGTGTCAAAATAATTGCATATGTAGTTTATTCTTATCTGAGTGAAAACAGAAAATACAGACAGAGTTTCACAAATTAAAGAGAGGTTGAACCCAATGAGTTTCTGTTATTCTGCTTTTCATGGTCAGGTGATTTGCATACTTTACATACAGTAGCTTCTGAATAGTAATTCCTGCTCGTTTATATCTAGTATCAATTTTATTCATACTAAGGATTCTAAAAATGGAACCAGGTAATAGATGTTGTTTAAATAAAAGTTGTGAAAATTTTCACAAATCACAATGTTTAAAATGCCTGTGATTTTAAGGCTCTGTGACATTTATTCTCAAAGTTTTTAAATCTCTGAAACATTGTGTCACAAAAATAGGCTTTTAATAAGAAAGCAAAGTTGTGCAGTGACAAATCATCCTGAACAAAATACAAACAGTTTGAAATTATTATTTATTAATAAATTAATTTTGCTAATAATGATCAATTCAACTTTATTTGTCATTATACTTACGGGTGCATAGTATAGTGAAAAGTGTTTCTCATTAATCTCTCAGGTGCAGTAGATAAATAGAACAGCAGTCAAGACAATAGACAGAAATACAATAACACTAACAGTGTAAACAACAATATGGTGCCAGTGCCAAATTGTCAAAAATATGTTCAACTGTTAACATAAAACTGTTCAAATATGCAAACAAAGAAAAACAGTGCAAAAGTAATACGGCAAACAGTGCAAAAATAATACGGCGATTGATAAATAGTACAACTAATACAGTTTTAAGTGCAATTCTGGCTTACATTAGTAGGAGTAAAGTCATTGTGGGTACAGGAAGAAGTGACGAGAGATCATGGTATGATGGGAGGGAGTGGGGGCGTCACCAGCTTGACGGCTCTGGGGAAGAAGTCTTGTTGTGTGTGACTGGAGCGTCCAGAACCTTCTACCAGATGGCAGGGAGACAAATAAGTTATGACTGGGGTGAGTGGGGTCAGACAATTTTGGTGTTTTTTTTCAGACTCCTGGTGTTGTAGATTTCCTGGATGAATGGTAAGGCACTGATGATGATGTGTTGGGCAGTTTTGACCACCCGCTGCAGTGCCTTACAGTCGGATGCGGTGCAGTTGCCGTACCAGACTGTGATACAGCTGGTCATTATGCTCTCCACAGTACATCTGTAGAAGCTGGTGAGGATCCGTGGATGCAGGCAAATTTTCTTCAGCCTTCTCAGGAAGTACAGCCGCTGTTGTGCCTTCTTGATGAGACTGGAGGTGTTGAGTGCCCATGTGAGGTCCTTAGAGATATGAACACCTAAGAATTTGAAGTTATTCACCAACTCTACCGCAGACCCTTCAATGTAGATGGGGAAGTAGACTTTTCCTTGTCTCTTGAAGTCAACAATAAGCTCTTTGGTTTTGCTGATGTTGAGACATACAGATGCAGCCATTCAAAATGCGCGGTAAAAACCCGCGGTACAGTAACCTACCCACAAGCCACCGCAGGGCACCGGAGGGCACCGCGGTAAGTGATTGGCTGGCCAAAATGACCGACAGGGGCACTCGTGGTGCATTGGTTGGTAGTGCAAAGATTTAATCATTTAATGTCTTTACTGTGCACATTTTAATCCGCTTAGTTTTGAATATTTATATGGATTTTACCACTAAAGGGAAATTTTAGTAGCTGAGCATAAAAAGAAGAGGAGCATAACGCATCTGAAGGTCATAAACGATATTAATTTAGGAACATAAACATTACTGTATGTATGTAAACTGTACTGTGTATGGCTGGTCTTGGTAGTTTAAAGAAAAAATACACACCAGTCTTCCATTTCTCCCTAAACATTTTAAGCATGAAAGTTTTATGAAACGGTACCCAAATATGCGATTGCTGTATAGAATGAATTTTAATTTAAAAAAATTATTTAACACGAACATTAAGCTGTTTACATCTTCTGCCTGAGAACAGTCACCCGTTGCTACCCAATGCAGAAACACAGCCACTAACTAGCAAAGAGAGGACATTAGCTACCCAATAGGATAAAGAAATAAATGATTATTTTGTTTATTTCTTTTGCACATTTATTTGAACATTTCCATCGATTGTACAAGCACTTGGAAACTGTCCAATCCCTAGTTCATCAGGCATTTTACCGGTCTGGCGCCGGTCTGTGTCTTCCAGGATATAATGCCAGCGAACTCTTGTTTTTATGTCCACTATAACAGACAATCTCCTTTGCTTTTAACCGAGCGTTTAATAATTTCCTAAAATGAAAATGATTTACTTTATTTCACTCACGGGATCAATAAAAGTATCTATCATCTGTCTAAACTATGGGACAGAATTCTGGGGTCTCCCCATACCAGAGATTATGGTAGGGCTTCAGAATGGTGATTGGCTGACACCATCTGACACCCCTCTGATTGGAGAAAAAAGACGTGCTGGTTTGCTATACATACTGTACCAGGAAGAGGATTTGTTTCTATTCAAAACGTGTATTTTAAAAGTTTAAGAAGTAAAAACCTTACAGCGTACACAGATTTCTAAACTGATCAGGATCGTTATCTTTGTCTTATGCATAATAATGTTCACCGCTCTGTCCAGCAAATTAATAATAAACTTTATTTTATATAGCGTTTTAAACGAATAAGTAATTAGATTGCTCATAAACCTAATCACTTGCTTTTTCTTTTTATTTAGGCTCAGATTTCAACTATAGATCGTATTATTAATAACCATAATAACAACCAACCAACAAAAACAACCATATAAACATAATACCAACCAAAAACATAGATAACAACCACAATACAAAATCAAATATATCAAACCCTTTTACTCTCGCAAAGTCCTCCAATTATCATAATCCCGCCCTTTATGCAAAACCAAACCTTCCTCACATCCCAGCTTATCCTATTTATCATAAACAAAATCCACCTCAATTTTCAACATAAAGCATTACACAAAATCAATACCTCAACACTCCATACTCAACAACGATAATTCACAAACAGCCAGAACATGTAACTACACATTCCCAAACAGACCTAATTTCCATAGCCCCGCCCCTTATGCAAAACCAATATCCCTCCCCTGTTCTCTCCCTCCCCTGGCGGTTGTAATTGTTTTTATTTTCAAATAAATTTTAGCAAAGTCATGTATTTTAAAAATCTTAAGATTTTTATATTTATGTCTTCATTTAGTGGTTTCATTAGTGACAAAGGCTAAACTTTCTTGGAAAAATGTCTTTTATGTAAACCATGTTTGCTATTAATTCATTCAGGGCTAAAATATGTTCATTGTCTTCTAATGAAAGAAGGGTTCCTTTCGCCGTAGTCGGGTTGAAATTAGAAGCTTGCCACGCCCGGACTGTTACACCAACGCATTAGCATGTTAAAGCGATTTCATTGAGGAGCCTAGCCTTTAACTAGTAAGTACTGTACTTACTGGGTTTTTGAGGGGGGGGGGGGGGGTGTCTTTCGCTGGAAATCTCGCCTCCTACTTTGAAAATACCCGTGAAACCGGTTCAATTCGTCACAGCCAGCACTCCTGCAGAGAGGGGGGTTGTACTTGGAGTGTATACAGTACACGCGTTATGCTCTTCGTTAATGTCTAAGCCGGAACATATCATTATATCTCATTTTGTATTTCTTAAAAAAAAATCGTTTTCCCAGCCTAACAGTATTGTTTTTAACCTGTAAAGCGCTTTGAGGAACCACCTTTAAAGGCGCCATATACAATAAAGTTCATTATTATTACTATTGTAAATTTGCTGGACAGAGAGGTGAACATTATTACACAGAAGACAAAGATAGCAATTTACGTTGCATTGTGTATCGTGCTGCTTTAATACAGTTTTAAATAATTAAAAGTCTAAACAGTATCAGCTTTATTTATGGGTTTTAAATAAAGGTGATTTAAACGCGATTGAGCCATACTGATTCTTCTGGAAGCCAGTTTCCGCCAGGGAGTAAAAAAAAAAAACACACTATGGTATTCTCTCCAATGCAGTGCAGTTAAAAACATACCTCTGATGCTGCTCCTAAATGAATATCGTTTATGACCATCAGAAGCTTTATGCTCCTTTTCTTTTTTCCAGTGGATTGAACAGGGAGAGGCATTTCATGATGTACTTTTCACTGATGAAACAACAGTGGCTCTGGAACAGTTTTTAACCATGTCGTTTTATAAAAAGGGGAGATATGTACACGTTACTGAAGCTAAAAGTTTAGCCTTTGTCACTAATGTAACCACTAAATAAAGACATATAGAAATCCCTACGTTACAGACTGTATATGGCTGGTATTGGTAGTTTAAAGAAAAAATACACACCAGTATTCCACTTTCTCCCTAAACATTTTAAGCATCAGAGTCTTACATGTGGTTATTTCGGAAACGTTTGTACGTGCTCCTTCTGACCATGTTACTGTTTACTGTTACTGACCATATTAAGTTTAAGTGCCTGTGGGCACTTTTCCTGTCCGTGGGGGGTGGACCGTCTTTCATTAGAAGGTAAGTCTGTTCTACTCTGAGAATGTAGAGGGGGTGGAAAGTGCCCGCGGTCATTTAATTAGTATTAAAATTCGCACTGATTCCCTTGCGAAGATACGGACATAGGAATATTCGTGCGTGGTCAAAAAATGGCATAAAAACGACAAAGTGAAGGCTGTGAAAACATTCACAATGTACTTTATACACAAAGCAAATATACCCCCCCCCCCCTCTCAATTCAATTCAAGCTGCTTTATTAGCATGACAGATGGGTACAATCAGTGTTGGGTATTTACTTTGCTTTGAGATGCCACTTTTAAAGGTGATATATAAAATCAAGGCTTTAACTTGCTTTAACTCCGCAAGTCTGAGTTCTTGTGTCTGTCCTATCCGAACCCGAAAGTATTACAATATGTATCTTTATAGCAGGTGGTGTACAGCTTTTTAGTATAGATTACACTTTTCTAAAATGTATTTAAAAAATAAAAACGATTACAATCTAATCTTTCCACGTTTGATCCCAAAATAAATCTAAACGGGGAGAAAGCTATGCTGAAAGTTTATTAAGATACTTAGAAGACAAAGATATCAATTTATGTTGCATTTGTCTGATTGTGAATCAAAAAACACATATATTTAAACCCGCATTTGCGATTTAAATCAAAACGTTATTTAAATCAATATAAATGTTTATATTGTAACGCCTAGGTGACTATTCATTGTTATTAAAATGACTTAAATTCGATCATGTTGTGATATTTAGAAATATAAATTTGTTTGGTGCGAGTGAGGTTTTATTTAATCTCTGACTCAGTGATGGCCTGGCATGGTGAGGTGCGCTTGCAGCTATGTGATGCAGTGGTGGCCTGGCACGGTGAGGTGCGCTGGCAGCTGTGTGATGCAGTGGTGGTCGGGTATGTAGAGGTGCACTGGCAGCTGTGTGTTGTGACGCAGTGGTGGCCTGGCACGGTGAGGTGCGCTGGCAGCTGTGTGATGCAGTGGTGGCCTGGCATGGTGAGGTGCGCTGACAGCTGTGTGTGTGGCGCAGTTGTGGCCTGGCACGGTGAAGTGCGCTGGCAGCTGTGTGATGCAGTGGTGGCCGGGCACAGTGAGGTGCGCTGGCAGGTGGGTGATGCAGTGGTGGTCGGGTATGTAGAGGTGCACTGGCAGCTGTGTGTTGTGACGCAGTGGTGGCCTGGCACGGTGAGGTGCGCTGGCAGCTGTGTGATGCAGTGGTGGCCTGGCATGGTGAGGTGCGCTGACAGCTGTGTGTGTGGCGCAGTTGTGGCCTGGCACGGTGAAGTGCGCTGGCAGCTGTGTGATGCAGTGGTGGCCGGGCACGGTGAGGTGCGCTGGCAGGTGGGTGATGCAGTGGTGGTCGGGTATGTAGAGGTGCACTGGCAGCTGTGTGTTGTGACGCAGTGGTGGCCTGGCACGGTGAGGTGCGCTGGCAGCTGTGTGATGCAGTGGTGGCCTGGCATGGTGAGGTGCGCTGACAGCTGTGTGGTGTGGCGCAGTTGTGGCCTGGCACGGTGAAGTGCGCTGGCAGCTGTGTGATGCAGTGGTGGCCGGGCACGGTGAGGTGCGCTGGCAGGTGGGTGATGCAGTGGTGGCCTGGCACCGTGAGGTGCGCTGGCAGCTGTGTGGTGTGACGCAGTGGTGGCCTGGCACGGTGAAGTGCGCTGGCAGCTGTGTGGTGTGACGCAGTGGTGGCCTGGTACGGTGAGGTGCGCTGGCAGCTGTGTGGTGTGACGCAGTGGTGGCCTGGCACGGTGAAGTGCGCTGGCAGCTGTGTGGTGTGACGCAGTGGTGGCCTGGTACGGTGAGGTGCGCTGGCAGCTGTGTGGTGTGACGCAGTGGTGGCCTGGTACGGTGAGGTGCGCTGGCAGCTGTGTGGTGTGACGCAGTGGTGGCCTGGCACGGTGAGGTGCGCTGGCATATAATGAATATATTCATGTGCATCCAACACACAGTTCAACGCTAGCAACTACACAAAATCTAAAATATGAGCTCTACTTGCCACTTACAATACCAACAGTACCAGCTAACTTTAGTAGTGACATTTTCATGGATCTTTTTAACAATAAAATTTACAACATCAGACTTCAGACACAATTAAACAGGCCTCAAAAAAGTCTGGTACAAACATTTTCAGCATGGTGAAACATGGTGAAAATTTCCACCACTGCGTCTCACCACACAGCTGCCTGCGCACCTCACCGTGCCAGGCCACCACTGCATCACCCAGCTGCCAGCGCACCTCACCGTGCCAGGCCACCACTGCATCACACAGCTGCCAGCGCACCTCACCGTGCCAGGCCACCACTGCGTCACACCACACAGCTGCCAGCGCACTTCACCGTGCCAGGCCACCACTGCGTCACACCACACAGCTGCCAGCGCACCTCACGGTGCCAGGCCACCACTGCATCACCCACCTGCCAGCGCACCTCACCGTGCCAGGCCACCACTACATCACACAGCTGCCAGCGCACCTCACCGTGCCAGGCCACCACTGCGTCACATAGCTGCAAGCGCACCTCACCGTGCCAGGCCACCACTGCATCATACAGCTGCCAGGGCACCTCACCGTGTCAGGCCACCACTGCGTCACACATATTTTAGCGCCATATATTTCATGGATATTATGGAATATAATGGATGGATATCTTAGTTATCTTTCTAGTTCACAGGTTTGCATGCATAATTTAATTTTGAAAGCCACTGAGACATCAGGTACTACTGTTGTATTTATGAAAAAGAAACAAAACAAAAAACATACTAACAACTGTGCCATCCTACTCCTTAGTTAATACATTTTATTATTCATAAACAGTTAACATTGTTAGCAAAATATTTTGAATTATATTTAGTTTTGTATTTAACTTATTATATGATAGTCAGACTTAATGTATATTTGAACAATGAAAATATATTTTTACAAGATTTTACATTAAGCACTTAAAATTAATATGGTTAATAATAGTAAACTGTAACATGCTGTAACAAGATCGGTTAAACTGCGAAGAAAATGCTTTCAGAGAAAATGTTTCAGGTGTGAAGAACATAGATCTCCAATGCAATTTCAACCAAACCTGTTCCCACACACCCTGCCCCCACTACCATTAGAATATACACAAAGCACTCAAATCTTTCGAGCTAATGATCAGGTGACCCGAGAGAGAGCGAGAGAAACACCAAGGGGTGCGGAACCAGGGAACTATTTACATGGAAAACGGGCGATCTCCCCAGACTGTCCGCCCGTTTCACTGTTACCTGGATACCTCTTTATTTAGAACTCACTAACACTGATTTTTAGTTTAGAAGGATTCAAGTAGGGTTTTAGATGAAAGGCAGCGACCTTAATCAAGCCCAAATCATAATTGAACCCATTCAGAGCCTACATTACATTTTAGCGTTTCATTCTGAGCAGAAGACCCTCACACCTGAAGAAGGGGGAGGTGTTTTTCGCTGGAAATCTCGCCTGCTTCTACTTTACAACCGGAGTGCTGGCTGTGACGAATTAAACCGGTATTACAGGTTTCAATCACAGACCATGTGACATGGGAGTCAGGAAACTAACACAGCGCCACCGGATTTGATAACGCTATAAAAACGCTATAAAATAATGTGACTTGGCACAGAACAAGTTTACAGCACAGTACAATAATAAATGCTGACCATGACTTTAGAAGCATAAATTGCCTTACACTCAATTTAAACACAAGCTGTCTTTAGCCCTCTAAGCTGGTTCATACAGAAATGTAGAGATCCAGGCTCAGAACACACAGCTTCATTAGCGAATACATATGCAGGACAACTAGAGAAGACGTTTTACAGAGGATGGATTTTTAGAAACATCCCATCAGTGACATCACTGAAGTCAACTCCTAGGTACTGTAAGTGTCGTGTGGATAGTTTCACAAGAATCAGACAAAGGTTTAAGCATCGCTTGTTCTAGATAAAACTGCAAAAAAAAAACAACAACCCATAATGTACTTCTTTGCGGCTCTGTTTGCCCAAATCATATATTCACAACGTGAAATCTAGAAAATAATATTACGTAACCAAAATCCGCAATATGGAAACAGAACCTGTGTAATTGTTGATAGATGATGTACTCGTAACATTTTTTCAAGACGAACTACAACATTTAAAAAATGACTTGTATGTACTTGATATCTCTAATCAATCCACGGGTCCCAGCACAAAACGAAAGTAAAACGCATACCGTTTCGCGCTTCTTATTAGTTGCTCAAAAGTAATTTGACCGTATGAAATGCATAATATAAACCTAGAAACATATACGTGAGCAGTACTTAAGCACTGTAGTATTGGTGTTAAGACATACCTCTCAAATACTGTAAATCAAGTTAAAAATATCTCAAGACCGATTCTGGTCATAATGAAACCATGTTTCGTGTATGTTTTCTTTAAAGTACCGAGACCAGCCATATACTGTATGTTTATGTTCCAAAATTAATATCGTTTATGGCCTTCACACACGTTGCAGTATGCTCCTATTCTTTTTATGCTCAGCTACTAAGATTTCCCTTCAGTGGTAAAATTAGATATGAATATTCAATACTTAATCGGGCACAGTTAAGACATTAAATATACATATACATACTGTATACAGTACAGTTTGCATACGGTAATATGTTTATGTTCCTAAATCAATCTCTTTTATGAGCATGTGAAAGGCATGGTGAATCACTGTACTTTGCATGATTGGAAACAAATGCGTGATTGCGAAATGCTGTGGTGTTACTTTTACAAAGACGGTCAATGAAAAAAAGAATGTTGACCAGGGCAATACTTTGAGTTTACACTTACAGCTTGTCCAAGGTCATTCATTATTAATACTATTAGTAATATCTTCGTTAAAGACTTTGATGGCCACAGCTCAGACATGAGAGGTTGAGCTTTATTAGCTCCACCTTGCGGAAATTCCGGATACTATTATTTTGCTTGTCGTATTATAGGAGAATTTACGGTAACTCGCGGTATTTACCGGTAGCTTGCATTAGACTGCGTACAGCGTACCGCAAAATAATGCGGTATCGCCCGCGCATTTTGAATGGCTGCATCTGTAGGTTGTTGGTTCGGCACCAGTCTGCAAACCTATTATATTTTGGTTTCAGTAGTTTTTTAATACCACTTTGTTATTCTAGATTATAATTATAATATATCTGATTTTGCTTTAAGGCTAAGTATAAACGCTTGTCTTAAATTGTCCCCTGGAATGAATAAAGTATTTTGAATTTAATTGATTCAAACCTGTTGATTTGTTTTTTACTCCCACTATTGACTGTATTCACGTTTGCCAACTCTGTCATGTTTTTAATTTATTAATATCATTTTAACATTTAACATGTTGCGATATATAAAAATAATACAAATGTTAATATAGTTAATATTATTTACTATTTTATTTTTAGAGAAGGAGTCTTTATTTGTTAAAAATAAAACTTGTGCCCTGACCAGTGAAGAGATAAGAGAGGCACCTGGAAAGTGAGATAATAATATAATTTCTTGTTTTTGTATTTTTTGCAAACTATGCAGTCTAGTGTCTTGAAGTTGGCTTTGCGCTCAAATATATAAAGATGCTGCCTGTCCTTGGTCAGTAAGATAAAGATGGTAAGTTAGCTGTATGCCCAGAATATGAAAAGAACTAACTGTTGTCCAGTCTGCTACTTAGATATGATTAATTGGCATGTTGCTGTCTTATCATTTGTTTAGAATGTGTCATAGTAACTCTTTTTGTTTTAAGGTATAAAGGACCATCTTCAGCTACTTATTTTTAAGTCCGGTGGTTGCAAGACGGACTTCCATATGCATATGTGATAAAGAGACTTCTGCTTCACAGGCACCTGAATTTTGTCATTTGTATAACACAACAATTTTGGCGCTGCTGAGCAGGGTACTCCCAGCTGAGGGAACTCTGACAGAGAGGTGGGGAAGAAAAGCTAGGAGGCCGCTTCTAAAAAGAGTTAAGGATTCCTTTTTTCCAAAAAGTCCCTTACCCTCTCCATGTTGCTGACAAGGTTTTTCCTGAAGCTGAAGCAAGTACAAAACAAAATGAAATGAGTTTATGGTGTATGTTTGTAGACGTCTGTATTGTGAAGGTGAGGTAGAAAAAGAGGGATTGCTGAAGGAATAGTGTCTCGCCCTGCCCGTGCGGTAAAACCGGGTGTTGTATCCTGGTACGCGAAAAAATCCAGGTTTCCGAATTGTGATAGTTCGTCAGTTTGTCTCGACTGGGGGATTCTGCGGGGCGCATGGGAGATGAGAAAATGGTTTGGTGTGAAGAAAAATTATTAGAGGTGTCTGACTGGGTGTCAGTGAAAAAAAAAGAAACTAGATGAATGCAAAGTGAAACCAAGAAATATGTACTGTCAGACGGAATTTAGTCTGAACAGGAATGTAGAAAAGTGTATGAACAATGGGATAAAAATAAACAGAGAGGGTTTTAATTTAGAGGAATATTTGAGAATTCAACAAAATATCATAGAAAACGGAATGGGATGAGAAACAAAAATCCCTGAAGAAAAAGCTAAAAGCAATGGCTGAACGAAACAAAGTTATATATGCAGAAAAAGAAAAGGCAAAAGGAGAAATAGAACGCCTTAAGAGAGAATCAGTGAGAAGGGTATGAATTAGTGTGGAGATTTTTGAAAGAGCATTACCCACCGAAAACTGATTGGAGAAAAGTAACAGCATGTCAGCAGAAGGAAAGTGAGGATGTTTCAGATTTTACAGAAAGGTTTTTAACTTTATGGATAGTATACTCAGGGTTAGCTGATGAATAGGAAGTGAATGAAGATGCTCACACAGTAACAAAATACATTTACTTGAGTGGGTTAAAACCTGATGTTACCAAGAATGTACAACTATGCTTTCCTGATATTACGGAGAGCAGAAAGAGATTTGATTTGATAACTCGTGAAGCATGCATGCAAAAGTGCAAGCACTGCAAATGGGAGGTAAAAAGTCTCCCAAGGAGGAGAAAAAGGAGCCGCCAGTTTGTCGCAATTATAGTGCACCTTTAACATTATACCCAGATATAAGACCCCTTCAAGGAAAAAATGAGGAATGGGATAATATCCTGATAGGGCATATCCAGATGGGGGGGGGGTGTTAACTAGCCCTGGGGGAAAAGGGGGACAAAACCCCAAAGATAAAACTACTAATAAGCTGGTGTGCAGTTACTGTAAAAAAAAACAGGGCATTTTTTGGAGAATATGTCAGAAGCTGAAACATGAAATAATAGCTTTAATCTGGTAAGCCCTTTTGTAGCCTTCCTAAGTTTATCTCAGGATTTAAATAAAACTGAAATAATCCTACAGTGTGCAGTAACTGGGCGACACAGGAGCACGATTGTCCTGTTTTTTGACTAAAACAGCAAAAAGATGTGATATAAAGTTTTCTAACGGGTAACAGGAGGCTACAGGAGTAGGGGGGCAAAGGTTATGTTAAAAGCAGATACAAGCTGTCAAAATAAACTTGGGAAAGATGTACAGTTTCAAGTACTGATGTGGGTGGGGGACACCACAGACCTATTGGGCTCGGATGCCCTGCAGCATTTATAAAGAATTACTGTATGAAACAGCAGTTATTGAGCAGTTACCTTAATAGAACTGTGTGATATCGTGATTGTTTTACCTAATGAGGGAATCCATAAGGCTGGGATACTCCAAGTATTAGATCTTCTGACGGAAAAGGGTACAAATCCAACTACATAATAAAGCCAGCTTCTCAGAATGAGCTCGACTGGTGACGAACTGGCTTAAGGGGGGTAGTGCAGTCTAAAGACAAAATTGCCTTGACCCCTGCAGCAGGAACTGTCTTAATGTTTTGAAACAAGCTTTCTTGCAGGCACTTGCCTGGGCTGGATTCCCTCAGATGAATCATCTGTATGTAATCTGTATGTAAGTGAAAGAAATGGGTTGTGAGCTGCTGTGCTGGCGCAGGAGCATGGAGGTAGGCATCATCTGGTGGGTTATTATTCAAGACCCCTCGATGCGGTGGCCAAGGGGCCATGTTTATGTGTTGTGCAGGCTACCTGCCTGGCTATATAAACTGTGAATAATCTGGTGTAGAACCAGCAGACCAAATTAAAAGATTTAATTGAAACTTGTAAAAATGCTAAATGGAAAATTGTAGTCATTTATATAGACTCTATATATACATTTGGTGTATGCCACAATTTTGGATGGCTGTGGAGGAACAGGGATTTCCTCAACACGGCAGGGACTCCAGTTAAGAATGCGGGGTTTGTTTCTGAACTGTTAGAAGCTTTGCAGTTACTGACTGAAGTAGCTGTGGTAAAGTGTAAGTCACATAATAAAGAAATGTTTCCAGTAACTTGAGGGAACAACTTTGCAGATGCAGCAATGTCACAATTGTGAGACTTCTGTTGGTGAAAAGGGGACAGCTACAGGACATTCAGGCTGAGGCCTCTAAAGCAGAGAAATGGACATGGTTAGAAAAGAATGTGGGGCTGCATGATGATGGGGTGTGGTGCTGCCATCACACTGGACACCCCGCATGCCCTCACAGCCTAATGCCCTTTGTAGCCCGACAAATGCATTCTGTCGGACACCCGGGTGTGAGTCAAATGGTGTGTCGGTTACCAAAACTGGGTGGGGACCTGGTTTGAAGTAGTAGCCAATTATGTGGTATCTCGATGTGAGGCTTGTCAAAGGAACTCAACTACAGTTCAGGTGCGGGTGTTACAGCTCAAAAGGCCTGCTCCTGAGGAACCTTTCATGCACTGGAAAATTGACAATTGTAAAGGGAAACCTGGGCTCTTATAATCTGTTTTCCCAGTGGGTTGCTGCCACTGCCTCTGTGTCTGTGTCTACCAAACACTTGATGACGGAGATAAGCCCTCAGTAGGCACTGCTTGTATTATGATCAAGGGACACACTTCACAGGGTAGGTATGTCAGACTGTGGATGCGTTGTTCGGGGTGAGATGGGTCCTTAATTGCACCCTTCACCCTCAGTCTACTGGAACAGTGGAACGAAGGAACAGAACTCTGAAAGATCGATTAAACATCAGTCAGAAGGAACACCAGTTCTGCTTGCAGGCTGGATCAAACAGAACTATGTAACAGAGCCTGTTTGATATTATCACGGGCCAACCAACTAAACTTTCTGGAGGCCTAAATCTGGCTAATGGATTGTTGGATTTGCTATCTAATTCTCTGTTGTAGTATTGTAGGTTGTTAATTGAAGCAGTGCATGGGGCTGGTGAACAGGTGCTGGATGCTTGGGAAGACACGACCTGATACCTGGCGAGTGGGTGTGGGTAAGGAAAATATATCCTGCCAGATGTTGCAACCCCGCTGGGGAGGGACCATATCAAGTGCAACTGACTACCGACTCTGCCATCTGAGAGACAGGATAAGATCGCTGGATCTACGCGTTGCACTGCCACCGAGCCACTGCACCAGAGACTGAGTGAACATTAATTATTATGTTGTGACTGTTTCTGTGTTTGTCGAGCTTCCTGAGGGGGGCTGAGAGTGTGCCTGTTAACTGTAAGGAGTTTTACTTTGATAAATGGGGATATGGAATCAATACTTTCTAGGTGTTGTCATATCAATCATCCACAAATAATAAACAGAGTTCATGTTGGGTTTGTATTGCTATACAAGATGCTAATGGGAGTAATCCCCTTTGATAGAGGTGATTATTTAGGTTTATTGGCATGGGTAAATAGTTCTGCTTTTAGTCTGAGTGTAACTCAAATGTATTAGAATGGAACTAACCGTATGCTCCCCGCTATAATCACAGTTCTAGACCATCCTCTATTAGGGTGATAGACAGCTGTTTAGGTGAGCGAAGACTAAGAAGTACTTGTATTCCAGACAATTCTGAGCACATTAATGACTTAGCACAGCACATCTATGATGAAGAACAAAAAAAAATATCATAATTATAATCCAGAGAATTGGGGCATTGGTGCGTGGCTACAGTCTGTGCTAGGAACATGGGGAGGGCCTCTGGTTCAATACATATTTGTGGGTCTGGTATTATTCATTATGATCATATTGTTAATATCCTGCTTGAAAAACATGTGTACTAAACTTGCTGCTTCTGTGCTAATTGTATGCCATGAAGGGATCACAGAGGTCAAGAATGATTTCCTGGGAAAGGTTTCTACATCTCTTATCTAGTGGCAGAACATGATTGGTAGAAAGATATGGTTCTAAGTGGGGAATGAAAAGATAAGAGAGGCACCTGGGAAGTGAGATAATAATATCATTTCTTGTTTTTGTATTTTTTGCAAACTATGCAGTCTAGTGTCTTGAAGTTGTTTTTGCATTCAAATATATAAAGATGCTGCCTGTTCCTTGGTCAGTAAGACAAAGGGCATGTATTTGGTAAGTTGGCTGTATTCCCAGAACATGAAAAGAACTAACTGTTGTCCAGTCTGCAACTTAGATATGATTAATTGGCATGTGTTGCTGTCTTATCATTTGTTTAGAATGTGTCAAAGTAACTCTTTTTGTTTTAAGGTATAAAGGACCATCTTCAGCTACTTATTTTTAAGTCTGGTTGTTGCAATCCGGACTTCCATATGGATGTGTAATAAAGAGACTTCTGCTTCACAGGCACCTGAACTTTGTCATTTGTATAACACAACACCAGGAATCAAATACAGAATTTCACTTATCAAAGTGCCACTTAGTAACAAACAGTAGCTGAAACGGACATGTCACAATGTTTCCAAAATATTACAAGTGAATGAGTCAAAGAAATTGATGCAAATGTTTATGATGAAAGTGGAATATGGTGCCACTACTGTATAGCATTATATAGTATATATAATATAGAAAAATATTATATTTAGATCCTTAAATGTATATCACTACTAATTTCTTTAGTTATATGATTCCATATTAATATTTCCTATTAATTGGATTTTAAAAAGTTGTTTACAACAAAAATGACCAAGTATTACTTTATAGAAAGCTACAATGTTTGAACCTTTTCTATGATAACTTGCTGTCATTATTTCAGTAAAAATGTGTACATTTTAGAATATCATATAGGGAATATAATATGGAATTCCATAACTATAGAAATTAATAACAATATTAATTGAATGATCTAAAAATATGCATCAATTTCTTTTACTCATTCACTTGTGATTACTTTGGAAACATTTTGACCTGTGCATTTCAGCTATGTTTCTGAGCGGTATGTTGGTACAGTGAGTTTGGTGGATGTCTCTCCCCCCTGAAGTGTGTGATTCCTGCTTAGGGCACAAGTTTTTCTCCTAACATAGACTAATTTTTTTAAAAATAAAATAGTAAATACTATGTATACTATATTGACTTTTTTATTATTTTAGATATCATGTGTTCAATGTTAAATGATATTAAGAAAAACATGAATTTGTAAATGTGAATACTGTCAACAGTGGGAGTAAAAACCAGTTCAACTAGTTAAATTCAATTCAAAATACTTAAAAATATCCATCCCAGGAGGGCACTTTAACACAACCTTTACAACAAACTTTAAAATGAAATCATATATATTTTAATTATAATCAATAACAAATTGGTATTTAAAAGACCACTGAAAGTGAACTATAATGAAGTATCTGATCATTTTTAACAATATGAATTTATTAGTAATAAATAATAATTTCAAACATCTTGTATCTTATTCAGGTTATTTATTTTCTCCGGTTTTCATAACCTTCACTTTCTAATTAAAAAGCCTATTTTTGTGACAATGTTTTAGATGTCAATAACTTTGCAAACAAAGGACACAGAGCCTTCAAACCACAGGCATTTATAGATCACGATTTGTGAAAATTTCAGGTAAGATCCCAGGTAAGGGAATTCATAACGCGAGAATTACCATTCAAAAGCTGCTGTTTTGCTTCCCCTTAGCACAAAAATGTATTGTAGCTAGGATTCACTTTTTTCTGTCTGTGTCTACTCTTTCTCACTCGCTACAATTTGGACACAGAATGATTAAAAATGGCGACAAGTCAGGCAGCCAGAGGTAAGGGGTGTCGTCTTCCCACTATTATGACTAAAATGCCAAATAGGAATGGCTTAAGCGACATACAGAGCCAAGTAGCTGACAGTTTGAGGTAGCCTGTCATGTAAATTTCATTTTGTGGCTGAATGGTTAAGTTTTCAAAATGCAGCCTCAAAGACATGTGGCTGATTTTTTGCCATGTTTCATTGATTAAACTCAAACTAACACAATATTCTAAATGAGGTTGTACCAAAGGATTTTCAATTTTGAGTATAGCTTCGACTGATCTAAATTCCATTTTTTGCTATATAGTAGCAAAGTATTCTATTTACTGAGCAAGGCCCTTAACCCCCATTGCTCCAGTGGCGCTATACAATAGCTGACCCTGTGCTCTGACCCCAAGCTTCTCTCCCTGTCTGTGTGTCTGTGTCTCATGGAGAGCAAGCTGGGGTATGTGAAAAGATTAATTCCTAATGCAAGAAATTGTATATGGCTAATAAAGTAATCTTCTCTCTTAAACTACAGATGCAGCCATTCAAAATGCAGGGTACAACCCCATACCACATGAAATTACCCACAATTGTACTGCACTGCGTGATCTGACTGGCCAAAATGACCGACAAGGGCACTCAAGGTGCATTGGTTGTTAGTGAAACTATTTAAATATCTAATCTCTTTACTGTGCATGTGCATTAATCTGCTTAATACTGAATATTTATATGGAATTTTACAACTCAATTTTAGTAGCTGAGCATAAAAAGAAGATGAGCACAACGTGTCTGAAGGCCATAAACGACATTAATTTAGGAACATAAACATATGATGTAAACTGCATATGGCTGGTATTGGTAGTTTAAAAAAATACACACCAGTATGCCACTTTCTTCCTAAACATTTTAAGCATCAAAGTCTTTCATTCAGTTACATACTGTGGTTATTTTGGAAACATTTTACGTACTCCCCCTGACTATATTAAGTTTATATACTTTGTAAAAAGTTATATTGTTTTAACCTTTTCTGCGAATACTTAAGCTCATTATTGCAGTAAGAAAACGCATACCTTTTAGAATTTGATCAATAGGGAATATAATATGGAATCCCATATCTAAAGAAATTGATAACGATATAATTATATTCATATACTGTAGCTCAAATTATTACAGTAGTACACTTTCTTTGGAAATGTCTTTGGAATCAGTGTAACTCATTCTCATGTGATTATGTGTGGTGTAATGGGTTAGGCGTGTGCTTTGCGTGGTGGAAGTCTTGGGCTTTGAATCCAGCTGTCGCCATGAGTTTTCTTTTAACAAATAATATTTGTCCTGCATCAAAGTTTAACTCGTTCAGAGTGCCCTACATTACAAACTCCAAGCGTTTCATTTTGTCTATAGTTACAATATCGACAGCAACGTAGTTAAAAGGAACAAAAGGAATGTCTGTATTAGTTTAACTGTGTGGTTTAATGGCTTAGACGTGTGGCTTGTGAGTTACAGGATGGGGGTTCAAACCCACCTGGTGCCATGAGTTTTCTTTTAACAAATAAACATTTCTTTGAAAAACTAAAATAGTAAATATTATCGACACTATATTGAATTTGTTGGTATTTCTAAATATCTCAAACCGTTCAAAGTTAAGTGAGTTAAGTGATTAACCTTTTCCATGAATACTTGTGCTCGTTATCGCAGTAAAATAAATGCATACTTTTTAGAATGTAGTTATTAGGGAATATAATATGGAATCGCATATCTAAAGAAATGAATGACAATATTAATTAAAGGATCTAAATATATGTATTTATATAGCTGGTAGTTTTACTGTAATCCACTTTCTTTGTAAACACGTTTTATTTTTAATTTGACTCATTCACACATGATGAATTGTGAGAGAGTGACAGATGGAGACAAGATGGAGGTTCTTGTCAAAACTACATTCCCCAGAATGCAGTGAGAAATAATGTGCCACCCTCAGTCACCTGACCATCTGATGCACTACATCAGAGAGAATGACTGAAGGATTAGCCCATTAAGAGTAAGTTCATAAAGCCAGAATTACACACTATACTATTACGATAAGCACATTGTTTAATGGGTATGACATTACCCACGTCTATATCACTATACAACATAGGTTTGAGTCGGAGTGTCTGTTAATAAAAGAGCATGATTTTTTTATCCCTTTCAGCTAAATGAGGGGAATTAAATCAGTCAGAATCTAGGCGTGCCAATCGTAAACTGGAAGAGCTGACAGAACAAAGTTGCAACAATTTTATTAACAGCCTGTTTCATGTTCTTCCTAAGATTGTCGAGTGCATTGGGGGACATTCAACCATGGTAAAGTTAGCTTGAAGTTCGAAAACGATTTTGGCACGCCGGTAGTTTTCACGAAACCTCCTAGAGTTTCACTTAAGAGAAAACTTGTTTTCACAGCCTTCGTTTTGTTGTTTTTACGCCATTTTTTTGACTACGCACAAATATTCTTATGTCCATATCTTCAAACCAAATGCATTTTAAAGACCGTGACTTGTGAAAATTTTCACAACCACTACATAAACATATCAGTGAGCTAATAATTTTTTTTGACACTCAGGGTTTTGATAGATGCGCAATTACGCACCATCTGGAACACTGGGGGACTGTTGTATACATACGTTCACAACACAAGAAATAACGGTCAATAGAGTTTCATGCGAAAAAAAATGAATATGACAATAAGAAGCAGAACAGCACATTCTCCAATTACCCAGACTGTAAGCACGGGAATAAAGCTTTGTTTTATTTCTGAAACCCTTTCTTTATATCCTGTTTTAATTCAGGTAAGGGTCAACTACAGTATATACACAATACTACTGACAGCAGGAAAATTCCTATTCTTTATTCAACAGATTTTTAAAAACAGCACCCATGATGTTCAAACTGATTTTCTTAAACAGAAGACTGACAATGCTTTGAATTGTGAATATCTTTTTCTTGTTGTTTTATTTAATGTGGCACTATGCACTGGGATAGGAGGATGCTGTTCACGAGCCAATAGCATTTAAACCACCTGTAAACTAGGGAAAGGAATCCAACAGCAATGCAAAAAGGAAACAGAAGTGTTTATCAATAAATCAAATCTTTTTTTAATTGTTGTATTCCTTATTACAGTACATGCATGCACAACCATTGCAAAGATAGAAATCAGATGCGTCAGATTTGATGATAAAATATGTATGCAATTCGGTGTTCTATCCAGTAATATTAAAACAAATGGGGGAAGACCATGTCTTCAGGGATGATGTTAAAAACCATGTTGTTTGGCATTTTGGAGCCAGAAATGCTCGGATTTTATCAAAACAGAAAAGCATTGTGAAAGTACTCCAAAATGTGTTTCAGTTGTACAGAAAGAACATCATTTCTTGCTGTAAATAAAATGTCCCTAGGCATAATTTGTTTGCTATAGATATGTTCCCAAAAAGGAATAAAAAAAGCCATATGATTCAAATAGCTTTGGCAAAATCTATGGGTACTTTGCCCTTGAGCTGTGGAGCTATTAGATTCTTTGGGTCCTTTATGCAGACCTCTCAACTGGAGAATTTGTGTAGGAGCACCCATTATTTAAAGATTTAAAAAACTATACCTTTCATAAAAATGGGAAAGTATCTTCATGCATTCCTCTTCATAGTACTTTACACTTTGTTTAAACTACTGAGTGAACTAAGTTACATACACCAAGGGGCAGTTCTATAGCCGGTTGTGTGTCAACTTCAACAACTGTCCAACTGTGGTTTTGATCATTTTACTTGGGCTTCTTTAAAAAAAAAGCAGGATAAGGTCCTCAGATTAATTTATTATTAACTACTACATTAGCTAGATTGAGTGAATGGCATCCTGTTGTTTGTAACCCTTTTAATGGTTTTAGATTCCAGGCACTATTTATAAGTAAACATCCACCTCATACTGCACAGCATAGCATAATAGCTATGTTTGAAAATCAAGAAAACAGGAAGGAAAAGTACACCTTTGCTCAGGATAACTCCCCTCAGAAAGAAAGCTAAGTAACAGTTTCAATATGCCCAAAAAACAGTATGTCTTGCATAAGTGTTAACTTTCAGAACCAATGTGAAACTGAAATAACACACAGGAATCCCAGAAATTACTGGAAGCACCCCCCAACCCCACTGTATTGCCTGTCTAATGGTGCTGTATTCCAGAAAATACAAAACATTACAGAAAAGATTCACAAACCAACACAAGGTCCTGCCTAGAGTGTAAAACACTTGGTTCTAGCATTGTGAATGCTGTGCTTGAAATGTACCACCTGTCTAATGGTGCCATATTGAAAAAATCCTAAAAAATAAAGAAAAGTTTCACAACCCAAAGCAATGCTGTGAAAGGTGAGAGGACCTGCATAGTGTGTAAAACACTTAGTTGCAGCATTGTGGGTGTTGTGGTTTAAATGCTATTGGCTCGTGAAAAGCATCCCCCTATCCTAGTGCATAGTGCCACTTTAAATAAAACCACGAGAAAAAGAGATTCACAATGCAAAACTGTGTCAGTTTTCTATGTAAAAGAAAATTGGTTCGAACATCATGGGCGCTGTTTTTAAAAAGCTATTGAATAAAGAATAAGAATTTTCCTGCTGTTAGCAGTATTGTTTATATAGTTGACACTTACCTGAATGAAAATGGGACATAAAGAAAGGGTTTCAGAAATCAAACAAAGCTTTATTCCCGTGCTTAGAGTCTGGATAACTGGAGACTACTTTGTTTGTTTCGGTGCTGTTCTGCGTTCCTATGGTCATATGCGGGTCGCATGAATCCGTATTGAGCAGTATTTCTGGCATTGTGAACGTATGTATACAGCGGTCCCGCAGTGTTCCAGTTAGTGCGTAATTATGAATTCTCAAAAAGAGAATTAGCTCACTGATAGTTTTATGTAGAGGTTGTGAAAATTTCATGAAAAAAGTCGAGGTTTTTAAAATGCATTTGGTTTGAAGGCTTTATATGTTTCCCTTGCGAAAAATGGACATAAGAATATTTATGTGCGGTCACAAAAAGGCGTAAAAATGACAAAGTAAAGGCTGTGAAAACATTCACAATATTCTTTATACAAAAAGCAAGTATTTTCGTAATTCTAGGAGGTTTCGTGAAAACACAACAGGCATGCCAAAATCGTTTTCGAACTTCAAGCTAAATTTACCGTGGTGGACATTCGGGAATGTGATTTCACGGATGCTTTTGTTCTGTCTTGGATTGTCAGATTTTGAATCAATAAAAGCAATTAATTAAACACGCGTTTGTGATTTTAATAAAGAATAAATGAAAATGGTCTTCTCACCTACTGGCCCGCTGGAGGGTAATGGGGACTCTCCATTATAAACGTAAATGTAAAGCCCTAAAATAAATAACGTGTTCTACATTGACTTTGTTATTAAGTGATAGACAAAAAGCAGGGCAATGACTTTCTCTGCAAGCTAGTAGTAGTAAGTAAGCAACTCAAAGCTCAAAGCCCAGCAGCAACAATAATTAATACAGTGTGTATCCTCCTGTCACGGTATAAAATAGAACAATGTAGAGTACATAACGTGGTTATGTAACAGGAATGCTTGCAAAAAATTCCTTCCCATCTCCCAGAACTGTTCTGTTCTATTCTACTAGAACATTACACAGTGGGCTGTTGACAGCCCTAGCCTTTGTGAGAAGTACAGAGCTGCTTTACACAGAAATAGTTAAAACATTATAACTTTTTACGAACTATATGACCTTAATATAGTCAGAAGGAGCACCTAAAAACGTTTCCAAAATAACCACAGTATGTAACCGAATGCAATACTTTGATGCTTAAAATGTTTAGGAAGAAAGTGGAATACTGGTGTGTATTTTTTATTTAAACTACCAATACCAGCCATATACAGTTTACATAATATGTTTATGTTCCTAAATTAACATTGTTTATGAGCATGTGAAAGGCTCGGTGATTCGGAGAGTCTCAAAACTTATTTTGTATGATTGGAAATGAATACGTGATCGGATCAACAAAATGCTGAGGTGTCACTTTTTGTCAATGAAAAATGAAAAAGTATTTTCGTGTCACAACAGTTAAACTGATGGAGACAGTTACAAAGAAAGTGGACCACGGTAATACTTTGAGATTACAGCCTGTTCAACGTCATTCATTATTAATACTATTAATAATATCTTCCGTAAAGACTTTGATGCATAAAATATTTATGCATAATTTAAATATTTATGATGAAGGTGGAAGGTTGTATACTTTTGTCCAACTGAGCAATCTTGCTTTTATAAAATATACCGACTTTTTAATGTTTAATGATTAACATGCTGTAGTACACAGTTTAAAATTAAAAGTCTAAAGAGTATACAACTTAAATTCATAATTGGAAAAAGATTGTCCCTCAGCAGTGTCTGAAACCGGGCATTTTCTGGCGACAGCTCAAATGCTGTACATGAGACGTTAAGCTTTATTAGCTCCACCTGACTGTTTTACAAGGTCTTACAAGGTGCTTCTGGATACTATTATCATAATCTAATTTGCATATGGTATAATGTGGTAATTGTGCCACGCCCACCGCGTTTTACCGCAGCGTACCTCACTCATTTTGAATGGCTGGATCTGTACTTATGGCAAACTCCAAGAAGGCCCCACTGTCAGCCCTCTCTTGGCTTTCACTTTATTATTCCATATTCAATCATTAAACCAATAATGTTTCAGAATTCTAAAGAGTAGGCCCAAAAGGTATATTTGGGCAGAGTTTTCTGGGAGAAGCATAAAACTAAACAAATAAACAAATAAGCACAGGAAAGTGATTAAAAAATCTTATCCCACCTCGAAATATTTTTGTTATTCTTATAGAAATATTGTAATGAATTTACTTTACTTGTACTTTTCAAGACAATATTACACAGTCTTAACACCAGTTGACTCCAGTTTAATTTTTGAGTCTGCCTCTTGAGTAAAAAGGCATAAACCAAGATGAAGGTTATATAGTTGTCGGTTATGGAAAAGCAAGCAATTGTGAAGATGACAGCAAAGAAAAAAAACATCACAGAGAGACTGGACATTCTAAAATAAACAAAATGGAATGTCTTAAAAATAAAGAACACTGGAGGTATAAACAATTGACAGGACATCCAAAGAATATAACAGCAGCTGATGATATAAAAATCATTACAACTGTGAAGAAAAACCTTAAAATAACCACCAAAGGGATTGCAGACAATCTCCAGATTGCAGGTCTTAGAGTATCTCAATTTACTGTGCACAGACTTTAACAGGAGAATTACCAGGGCTACACAGCAATATAAAAATCCCCAAATCCTCACTAAAAACACAAATGATCCTAAAACATCACCTCATCTGTGAAGCATAATGGAGGTACAGTAGTGTCATGGCTTGGGCATGAATGATTACCTCTGGAATTGGCCCAATGGTCTTTATTGATGTTGTAACTTGATGATGGCAACAACAGAGTTAATTCTGAAGTGTAGTGAGTGAGTATGTCCCCACCAGAAAAAGGAAAGTGAAAATAGGTAGGTTAGATTAATCTTTGATTGTTCAAAGGAAAGTTATGGTTTTGATGCATATGTTATTTAGTGAAATAAAATGTACATTAACCTGTGAGGAAATTAACTAAAAGTCTTTACTAAAAGTTTGTCTTATATCGTGTTAACTATGTATCTTTTCACTTATATTTTACTATATTATATTTTATAGTTTGTTCACTGTATAAAAGAGCACTGTAAACGTTGGTTTTAAGTCTTACAGGTGCAGCCATTCAAAACAAGCAGTGTACGCTGTGGTATAACGCGGTGGGCGTTGCATCAAAACATGGTATAACGCATCATTCAGCGTCATACCGCAAATGATCATATGCAAATTAGATTATGTAAATAGTATCCGGAATCACCTTGAAGAACCGTAGAGGAGCTTAACCTCTCATGTACAGCATTTGAGCTTTTAAATTTAAACTGTGTATTACAGCATGTTAATCATCATACATTAAAAAATTGGTATATTTTATGAAAGCAAGATTGCTCAGTTGGGCAAAAGTACACAACCTACCTTTATCATAAATATGTTTATTATGCAGAAATATTTTATGCATCTAAGTCTTTACCAAAGATATTACTAATAGTATTAATAATGAATGACCTTGGACAAGCTGTAAACTCAAAGTATTACCCTGGTCTACAGTACATTCTTTGTAACCGTCTTTGTAAACGAAAAGACTATTTTTTCATTGACAAAAAGTAACACCACAGCTTTATGTTGATCCGATCACGTATTCGTTCCCAATCATACAAAGTAAGTTTTGAGAATCTCCGATTCACCATGCCTTTCACATGCTCATAAACGATATTAATTTAGAAACATAAACATATTATGTAAACTGTATATTACTGGTATTGGAAGTTTAAAGAAAAAAAAATACACACCAGTATGCCATTTTTCCCTAAACATTTTAAGCATCAAAGTCTTACATGTGGTTATTTCGGAAATGTTTTTATGTGCTCCTTCTGACCATATTACTGTATGTTTATATACTTTGTGATCATTTTAACCTTTTCTGTGAATACGCTCGTTATCAGAGTAAACAAAGCATACTTTTAGAATTTGATTAATAGGGAATATAATATGGAATCGCGTATCTAAAGAAATTAATAACGATATAATTATATTCATGCACTGTAACACAAACAGTAGTATATGTGTACTGCTGTTCCAGTGGTTGTCATGTGACTGTGTCAGTGGCGTGATGGTTCAAGTGACTGACTTACAGATGCAGCCATTCAAAGTGCGCGGCACAAACACATACTGCATTTGTTTACGTCATCGCGCGTCATAATGCGTCATACCGCGGTTTGTGATAGGTTGACCGACAGGGGCACTAGTGGTGCATTGGTCGGTCGTAGAAAGATTTAAATGTCTTTACCGCAAGTAAAATGATAGTATCCGGAATTTCCGCAAGGTGGAGGCTAATAAATATATGTATATTTAATGTCTTTACTGTGCCCGTTTAAGTATTGAATATTTATATGGAATTTTACCACTGAAGGGAAATCTTAGTAGCTGAGCATAAAAAGAATAGGAGCATAACGCGTGTGACGATATTAATTTTGGAACATAAATATACAGTATTACAGTATGTAAACTGTATATGGCTGGTCTCAGTAATTTAAAGAAAAAATACACACCAGTATTCCATTTCTCCCTAAACATTTTAAGCATCGAAGTCTTTAACTAACATGTGAAATAACGTGTGTATAAAAAGTGGTAGTTTTAAGCTTTTCTGCGAATACGCTCGATACCGGAGCAAACAAGCATACTTTTAGAATTTGATTAATAGGGAATATAATATGGAATCGTGTATCTAAAGAAATTAGTAATGATATAATTATATTCATGTACTAGAACACAATAGTACATGCTGTACAACGTCTCTTGACACAGTATGTGTAGGGCTGTTTCACCACTCCTCACGTGACCTTGCGAGTAAGTGAGAGGTCTGCTGTTTGAATCCAGCCAGCGCCATGACTCTTCTTTTAACAAACATTTCTTTGAAAAAATCATTTCTCCCTAAACATAGTTCTCTTTGTTATATTTGAGGAAAAAATTAATTTATTCAGTTGGAATTAGCAAGCTAATTCCAACAAAGCAAGCTCTCATAATGAGAATAAACAGCCATCTGAGGATAGTAAATTAAATGCATGTATTATATACAGTAAAAACCTATGTAATCTATCTACTTCCTTTTCCTGTTACAATGGAATATTTCCACTCTTTAGTAACGGATAAGAGCTATTACAATTGCTGTTAAAAGCCACAGCTTCATGCATATTGTGAGCAGAATATGCACCATATCTTTCCCTGAACTGATAATAGCGTTGATTGATGTGGTATTGATGGATATTGATGGATCTACAGTAGAGCCTCCTGTCCTGACTGGTGGAGCTCAAACAGCTGTGTCTGGAGAGAATCCAGGATATCAGCTTCAACCACACGGCTGGGCAGCCTGTTCCCCCCTCCCGCCCCTCTCTGTGTACAGTAGAGCCTCCTGTCCTGGCTGGTGGAGCTCATACAGCTGTGTCTGGAGAGAATCCAGGGCATCAGCTTCAACCACACGGCTGGGCAGCTTGTTCCCCCCTCCCGCCCCTCTCTGTGTACGGTAGAGCCTTCTGGCCTGACTGGTGGAGCTCATACAGCTGTGTCTGGAGAGGGAGAGGGAGAGGGATGCGGAACCAGGGAACTATTTACATGGAAAACGGGCGATCTCCCCAACCTGTGCGCCCCTTTCACTGTGTGACAGCTGCAATAGTCAGCGGCCTTCCTAAACTCCGCCCTGACCACTCCTGTCCTGCCCCTCACCGCGCACCCCAGCCGGGCACTCTTCAGCCACCCCCCGGGGCGAATGCGCTACAATACTAAAAATAAGATACACTCTGCAGACATTCACAACAGCGACTGTCAGAAGATAGGACACAGCAACTCAGACACCCGTTGAATGGAAAGGGACACTTTAATGTTCTGTACGGCTGGTACAGCACCGCACCGGGCCCGCACGCCAGCAGAGAGAGAGAGACACACACACCGGTTTTCATTGTCAAAAATTGTTTTCATTTCATCTTCATTATTTGGTGTGAGAGAGTCTTCGTGATTTTGGCCATAGTCCGTCTCCTTACCAAAGAGATACAGTGGTGCAGCTTGAAGTCTGTACCTGTATGCAGTAGTTAAAAGCACAATACGCCAGGAAACGTGTCTGACGCTTTAGCAAGTTAAAAAAAATTGCGTCGAAAAGCCGGGCGTAACAATTGTTTCCTTTTTCTGATCACTCACTGTTTGGATACTCGTTTCACCTGCCCTGCTCTTTGTTTTCCTGTTATTTGCTGTGTATGCCTGCTGCAATCCACTCCTGCCCTCACACCTAAAGAAGACTATTTTACATTTCTTTGTGCAGTTCATAGTGCAATTAACCCTTGCTAGTATCTTTGTGGCCTTTTGAAAGTCTGCGCTGTCCTTTGAAAAACGAGATGATCTCTGGTTCTTTGACAAAACAAGGCTTGCCAGATAATGTGAAAAAGACATTTTTTACCTCACTTGCTGTCTTCCAATCACATTACATCAACATCCAAAAACAGGATTTCTTCTCTTAACCTGCCTTGTAAAGATGACTCATAGCTTGGCTTGTTTTTCAGGAATCTGGACAAGACCAGAGTTATGGTTTTCCAGAAGAAAACAGACCTGACCTGTGCCGAAAAATAAATAAAAACCAGCCTGACAACTCTTGAGCATATGTCTATGTTGTGAATGTCTGTAGATTGTATCTTATTTTTAGTTTTTGTTTTGTTTCACGTTAATTTTATAAGGGAGAGTGTCATAGAGACGACTCCCTTACCCCCCATCTTGATTTAAATACTTTTATTTTTTCACAATTTGGCATAGCCAGACAGAATTCACATTCGCTGCAGCCAAATGGCCTTGCAGATCAGAAAATCAAGGAACAAAACAATTATTGCGCCCGGCTCCTCAATGGGATAGCTTTAACTTGCTAATGCATTGGTGTAAAACAGTCCGGGTGTGGCAAGCTTCTAATGTCTCCCGACTTCGGCGAAAGGAACCCGTCTTTCATTGGAAGACAATGAACACATTCTAACAGTACATGCCCCCTGACCCCGTTTTGCGTCAGGGAAGACGAATACGAACCTTTTTCCCTTTGAAACTTATCAAAAAAGACACACTTATCAGAGCTTGCACAACTACTGTATAACTAAAAAATACCTCTTCACTGTGTGAAAATACAACCTTTATAAGTTTATGCAGGTAAATAATTGCTATTAGGAATGGTTTTTTTAATCTATCAATGTTAGATTAAAAAAAAACACATTGCCCGACGTTAGAAAGCATCTTGCATTACATTGCTTGAAAAATAATTTTATTTCGAAAGACTGGATAAGTAATTCAAGGGTTTTTTAACTTCCTGAAAAACAAGTAATAATTTAACAATATATGTAAATGTTTTATGATATGTCGCTGTTGTGAATGTCTGTAGTGTCTTATTTTTAGTTTTGTAGCCAAAGGGCCTTGCAGATCAGATCAGATTCCCTTCCCCCCACACAAAGACAGACAAATGTTTTCACTGCTTATTAGTAGCTATTCACCGTGCGGCAAGCAACTCCAATTTCAGGCGTAAGCGATAAATACTGCATATTTAGCTGAAAAGCTGTACAATGCAAGAATTTCGTTACTCTAGGAGGTTTTGTGAAAAAGCTACAGGCGTGCCAATTGCAATCGTTTTTATTTTTAAATACATTTTAGCAAAGTCATGTACCATAAAAGTATGGTAATTAAAAACCATTAATACTTTCACTTGGGTTTAAATAATGATTTCTCTTTTGGCTAGACTTGACTATTTAGCCATGAGATATACAATAGATTGTCATTAAACAACCTTATGTTTATTAGTCTTCCTTGTTATGCACAGTGGGAATGATAATGTAATAATAATTAATTTAATCATAATCACAGAGTGCTCATAAGCTGATACCCTGGATTCTCTCCAGACACAGCTGTATGAGCTCCACCAGTCAGGACAGGAGGCTCTACTGTACACAGAGAGGGGCAGGATGGGGGAACAAGCTGCCCAGCCGTGTGGTTGAAGCTGATACCCTGGATTCTCTCCAGACACAGCTGTTTGAGCTCCACCAGTCAGGACAGGAGGCTCTATTGTACACAGAGAGGGGCGGGAGGGGGGAACAAGATGCCCAGCCGTGTGGAATGCTGCAGAACCCTAACCAGACAATACACACTAGCCGAATATTTGACCAAGATAAGAAACAACAAAAAGAAACAGACCCTGATGAAGTACAGGCTCAGTGACCACAGCCTGGCCATAGAAACTGGGCGACACA
Organism: Atractosteus spatula; assembly: GCF_055471065.1. Classification (NCBI taxonomy): domain Eukaryota; kingdom Metazoa; phylum Chordata; class Actinopteri; order Semionotiformes; family Lepisosteidae; genus Atractosteus; species Atractosteus spatula. The sequence continues at coordinate 28,123,414 of NC_142714.1, read as the reverse complement.
GGCAGACCTGGCTGCCCAGAGAGGACAGGCTGTGCTCCCACTGCCAGCAGGGAGAAATAGAGACAGAGGTGCACTTCCTACTGCACTGTGACAGATACTCTGGGATTAGAGAAACATTCTACCCTAAATTCAGAAATCTAATCCCAGAGTTCCCACACCTGCCAGAATCACAACGGGTCCCAATTCTACTGGGAGACGGAGGACGGAACTCAGTGGAACTGGCAGCCCAGTATGTGATCTCCTGTCACAGCCTGAGGAACAGTGAGCCTGTCTCCCAATAATGATCCTTCTGTCTACAGTATACAGATGCAGCCATTCAAAATGCGCGGGCGATACCGCATTATTTTCCGGTACGCTGTATGCAGTCTACCGCGAGTTACCGGTAAGTACCGCTAGCAAAATAATAGTATCTGGAATTTCCGCAAGGTGGAGCTAATAAAGTTCAACCTCTCATGTTTGAGCTGTAGCCATCAAAGTCTTTAACGAAGATAGTACTAATAGTATTAATAATGAATGACCTTGGACAAGCTGTAAACTCAAAGTATTGCCCTGATCCACATTATTTTTTTTATTAACCATCTTTGTAAAAGTAACACCACAGCATTTCGCAATCACGCATTTTTTTCCAATCATGCAAAGTACAGTAATTTTTGAGAATCGATTCACCATGCCTTTCACATGCTCATAAAAGAGATTGATTTAGGAACATAAACATATTACCGTATGCAAACTGTACTGTATACAGTATGTATATGTATATTTAATGTCTTAACTGTGCCCGTTTAAGTATTGAATATTTATATGGAATTTTACCACTGAAGGGAAATCTTAGTAGCTGAGCATAAAAAGAATAGGAGCATACTGCAACGCGTGTGAAGGCCATAAACGATATTAATTTTGGAACATAAACATACAGTATATGGCTGGTCTCGGTACTTTAAAGAAAACATACACGAAACATGGTTTCATTATGACCAGAATCGGTCTTGAGATATTTTTAACTCGATTTACAGTATTTTAGAGGTATGTCTTGATACCGATACTACGTAAATAGTGCTCACGTACTGTATATGTTTCTAGGTTTATATTATGCATTTCATACGGTCAAATTACTTTTAAACAACTGATAAGAAGCGCGAAACGGTATGCCCAGGGCATTTTAGTTTCGTTTTGTGCAGGGACTGCTTTAACTATATCGCCGTGGATTGATTAGAGATATCAAGTACATACAAGTCATTTTTTAAATGTTGTAGTTCGTCTTATAAAAATTTTACGAGAACATCATCTGTCAACAATTACACAGGTTCTGTTTCCACATTGCGGATTTTGGTTACGTAATATTATTTTCTATTTTCACGTTGTGAATATATGATTTGGGCAAACAGAGCCGCAAAGAAGTACATTATGGGTTGTTGTTTTTTTTTACAGTTTTATCTAGAACAAGCGATGCTTAAACCTTTGTCTGATTCTTGTGAAACTATCCACACGACAGTTACCTACAGTAGGAGTTGACTTCAGTGATCTCAATCCATCCTCTGTAAAACGTCTTCTCTAGTTGTCCTGAATATGTATTCGCTAATGAAGCTGTGTGTTCTGAGCCTGGTTCTCTACATTTCTGTATGAACCAGCTTAGAGGGCTAAAGACAGCTTGTGTTTAAATTGAGTGTAAGGTAATTTATGCTTCTAAAGTCATGGTCAACATTTATTATTGTACTGTGCTGTAAACTTGTTCTGTGCCTAATTACATTATTTTATAGCTTTATCAAATCTGTACATTGTCTGTCGATAATGTTTCTGTAGTGCTTTTTCAGCCCTCAGCATGTGACCGCGCTGGTGGCGCTGTGTGTTAGTTTCCTGACTCCCATGTCACACGGTCTGTGATTGAATCCCATGGAACTATGACTTTATTTTTTAACAAACATTTCTTTGAAAAAATGAAACGTTTCCCTTGGTCAGAGATTAAATAAAACCTCACTCGCACCAAACAAATTTATATTTCTAAATGTCACAACATGATCCAATTTAAGTCTTTTTAATAACAATGAATAGTCACCTATGCGTTACAAAATAAACATTTATATTGATTTGAATCGCGTTTTGATTTAAATCGTAAACGCGTGTTTAAATATATGTGTTTAAAGGCGATATACTGTATAAAAGCACTGATTCTTATGGAATGTGTTCCGCCGGGGATTCAAAAAATTTATTTATCTAAGGAAAATTGCAGTATAACTTTGTTCATGCACAAACAGTGGCATGTTACATTATAATTTGGGTGTCTCCTCTTGCCAGAAAGCTCTAAATTGCATTTTGAGTGCGGTTTTTGACTTTTTCTAAATTGCAACCCACAAATAAAGCTGATACAGTTTAGACTTACTGTATTCTAAACTGTATTACAACAGCACATTGGACAATGCAACATAAATTGCAAAAATGCACTTGGAATCTGTCCAAGCCCTACTACGAAAATTATTTAAACTGCGACACTTATCATTCATCTTTAAATAAACTTTATTTTATATAGTGTTTTAAGCGAATAGGTAATTAGATTGCTCATAAACCTAATCGCTTTTTCTACATAAACACAGTGTGATTGCTCTCTGAAAATGCTTTTCCTTTATATTTAGGCTCAGATTTCAACTATAGATCGTATTATTATAAACTTTCTTGGAAAAATGTCTTTTATGTAAACCATGTTTGTTATTAATTCATTTAGGGCTAAAATACGTTCATTGTCTTCCAATCGAGTCGAGTTGACATTGGAAGCTTGCCATGCCCGGACTGTTACACCAACGCATTAGCATGTTAAAGCTATTTCATAGAGGAGCCTAGCTTTTTAACTAGTAAGTACTGTACTTCCTACTTTGAAAATACCTGTGAAACCGGTTTAATTCGTCACAGCCAGCACTCCCGCAGAGAGGGGGGTTGTACTTGTTAATGTCCGATGACATACAAGTGGAAAGATTACAGATTTTAATCGTCTTTTTTCTGAACCAGGGAAAATCTGAATGCTGAATGAATAAAAGCATTTTATTAAAAATGCGTTTGCGTTTGTCTGGTATTTACTTTGGTCCCTTTTAACTGTTTTTAGATCTACTGTATTGCTTTGAGATGCCACTTTTAAAGGTGATATGTAAAATAAAGTTTTTTATTATTGTTATAGAGAAACATGATCAGATTTTCCCTGGTTCAGAAAAAAAGATCTAAAGTGCTACACCTTACTTTCCTAATTCGATGTATTTAAAGCAGTGAACTACTGTAGGTGTAACATAACATTCAGAAATACAATCGAGAATAGTTTTGTGGTGTTTGTTTAGATGAAACGTTCCTAAAACGTATAACGTAACAAAATTAAAGACGATTAAAATCTGTAATCTTTCCACTTGTACTGTATGTCATCAGAAAGTTTCTGCTTTGTGTAAGGATGGTATCAAAAAGTAATCTTAAGTGGTGAGAAAGCTGTGCTCAATGTATTTAAGGGACTTAAAAGTAAAAGGAGATGCTTCATATTGCTTGACTAATTTTAAAAACTAAGTTATAAATGCAGACGCTCCCTCGGTGCCGCGCCGGGTGTAAATATCAAAATATACACGAATATAATCATATCGTTATTAAATTCTTTAGATACGCGATTCCATATTATATTAGCAGAAAAGCTTAAAACTACCACTTTTTCACACGTCAGTTAAACACTTCGATGCTTATAATGTTTAGGGAGAAATGGAATACCGGTGTGTATTTTTCCTTTAAAGTACCGATTCCTGGAACCTGACTGGTTGACACTCTTCTGAAGTGGTTCCATAAGATCTGGTATACGGAAAAGAAAGTGTTGATAAAAAAGCCTGGATTCTCATGTATCTCAGAGAGCGAGTGATCAGAAAAAGGAACAGCTGTTACACCCAGGTTTTACGTTCTCTCTCTGTTGAATGAATGAAAGCATTTTATTAAAAACGCGTTTGCGTTTGTCTGGGTATTTACCTTGTAATCTGTGGTTTACATCTACTGTATTGTTTTGAGATGCCACTTTTAAAGGTGATATGTAAAATAAAGTTTTTTATTATTGTTATAGAGAAACATGATCAGATTTTCCCTGGTTCAGAAAAAAGACAATTAAAATCTGTAATCTTTGCACTTGTACAGTATGTCATCGGAAAATACAATCATTGTCTGCTTTGTGTAAGGATGGTGTCAAAAAGTAATCTAAGTGGTGAAAAAGCTGTGCTCCTCAAAGCGCTTTACAGGATAAAAACAATAACAACAATAGTGGCTGGGCAAACGATTTTTTTTATACAAATACAAAATGAGATACTGTATAATGATGTGCATGAACAAAGTTATACTGCTATTTTCCTTAGATACGCGATTAAAAAAAATAAATTTTTTGAATCCCCGGCGGAACACATTCCATAAGAATCAGCGCTTTTATACAGTATATCGCCTTTAAGCACATATATTTAAACACGCGTTTACGATTTAAATCAAAACGCGATTCAAATCAATATAAATGTTTATTTTGTAACGCATAGGTGACTATTCATTGTTATTAAAAAGACTTAAATCCGATCATGTTGTGATATTTAGAAATATAAATTTGTTTGGTGCGAGTGAGGTTTTATTTAATCTCTGACCAAGGGAAACGTTTCATTTTTTCAAAGAAATGTTTGTTAAAAAAAAACTCATAGTTACAGTGGGATTCAATCACAGACCATGTGACATGGGAGTCAGGAACCTAACCCACAGCGCCACCAGCGCAGTCACATGCAGAGTGCTGAAAAAGCACTACAGAAACATTATCGACAGACAATGTACAGCGTGTACTATTCTTGTGTTACGGTACATGAATATAATTATATCGTTATTAATTTCGTTAGATACGCGATTCCATATTATAATCCCTTTTAATCAAATTCTAAAAGTATGCTTGTTGACTCCGGTATCTCTTTAGTTAAAGACTTCGATGCTTAAAATGTTTAGGGAGAAATGGAATACTGGTGTGTATTTTTTCTTTAAAGTACCAAGACCAGCCATATACTGTATGTTTATGTTCCAAAATTAATATCGTTTATGGCCTTCACACGCGTTACAGTATGCTCCTATTCTTTTTATGCTCAGCTACTAAGATTTCCCTTCAGTGGTAAAATTCAATATCTACAACGGGCACAGCAAAGACATTTACTGTAAGTCTTTCTACGACAGGTCAACGGACCACGAGATCCCCTGTCGGTCAACCAATCACGTACCGCGGTACCGAGCGTCATCTTGCGTCACAATGCGCGACGCCACCTGCGGTACGTGTCTGTAACGCACACTTTGAATGGCTGCATCTGTATGTCAGTATTTTATAATATGTCTTTGTTGTAAATGTCTGTAATACAGTATGCCTGTAGATTTGATATTACTTTTAATTTTTGTTTAGTTTCACGTGAATCTCATTATTTTATTTGCTTTGGCAACACTGATTGTACCCATCGGTCATGCTATTAAAGCACCTTGAATTGAATTGAAATTGAGAGAGGGCGAGCGAGAGACAGAGGACAAGCGAGCGAGAGAGAGAGAGAGAAACACCCAGGGGTGCAGAACCAGGGAACTATTTACATGGAAAATGGGCGATCTCCCCAGACTGTACCCCCGTTTCACTGTGGGACAGCTGCACTGGTCAGTGACCTTCCTATACCCCGCCCTAACCACTTCCACTCCTGTCCTTCCCATCACCGCGTACCCCAGCTCTTCGTCTGCTGCCCGGGGGGGAATGCGCTATAATAGATTAGCACACTGTAGAGGAAAACAGTATAGGCATCATTGATATGAGGACTTTTGAAACCAAATTTCCCAAATTTAATATGTGCTTTTCTATATTGGTACAGTAGGACTAATAGGTTCTAGTAAAAACTTACAGTATTCAGAATTGATAATGGTTAGAAATCCTATTTTATGATAAGGGACTCTGGTCGCTATCCTAAACGGAAAGCAACTCAGTTTATACTACAGTATATTTCGCTTTGCTTGGTGAAATTGGCATTGTCACTTGGTCTCAATATTTATAGATATTCATCAATACCATATCAATCAACGCTATTATCAGTTCAGGGAAAGATATTCTGCTCACAATATGCATGAAGCTGTGGCTTTTAACAGCAATTGTAACAGCTTATCCGTTACTAAAGGGTGGAAATATTCCATTGTAACAAGAAAAGGAAGTAGATAGATTACATAGGTTTTTACTGTATATAATACATGCATTTAATTTACTATCCTCAGATGGCTGTTTATTCTCATTATGAGAGCTTGCTTTGTTGGAATTAGCTTGCTAATTAGCTTGCTAATTCCAACTGAATAAATTAATTTTTTCCTCAAATATAACAAATAGAATTATGTTCAGGGAGAAATGATTTTTTCAAAGAAATGTTTGTTAAAAGAAGAGTCATGGCGCTGGCTGGATTTGAACAGCTGACCTCTTACTTACAAGTCCAGCACCTAGACCACAGCGCTACTTGCAAGGTCACGTGAGGAGTGGTGAAACAGCCCTACACATACTGTGTCAAGAGACATTGTACAGCGTGTACTATTGTGTTCTAGTACATGAATATAATTATATCGTTACTAATTTCTTTAGATACGCGATTCCATATTATATTCCCTATTAATCAAATTCTAAAAGTATGCTTGTTTGCTCCGGTATCGAGCGTATTCGCAGAAAAGCTTAAAACTACCACTTTTTATACACACGTTATTTCACGTTAGTTAAATACTTCGATGCTTAAAATGTTTATGGAGAAATGGAATACTGGTGTGTATTTTTTCTTTAACGTACTGAGACCAGCCATATACAGTTTACATACTATTATACTGTATGTTTATGTTCCAAAATTAATATCGTTTATGGTCTTCACACGCGTTATGCCCCTATTCTTTTTATGCTCAGCTACTAAGATTTTCCTTCAGTGGTAAAATTCCATATAAATATTCAATACTTAAACGAGCACAGTTAAGACATTAAATATACATATACATACTGTATACAGTACAGTTTGCATACAGTAATATGTTTATGTTCCTAAATCAATCTCTTTTATGAGCATGCGAAAGGCATGGTGAATCGGAGATTCTCAAAAAATTACTGTACTTTGCATGATTGGAAACAAATGCGTGATTGGATCAACGAAATGCTGTGGTGTTACTTTTACAAAGACGGTCAATGAAAAAAAGAATGTGGACCAGGACAATACTTTGAGTTTACAGCTTGTCCAAGGTCATTCATTATAAATACTATTAGTAATATCTTCGGTAAAGACTTTGATGGCTACAGCTTAAACATGAGAGGTTGAGCTTTATTAGCTCCACCTTGCGGAAATTCCGGATACTATTATTTTACTTGCGGTAACATGCGGTACTATACGAGAATATACGGTAACTTGCATTGCACCGCGAGAAGTGCACCGCAAAATAATGCGGTATCGCCCGCTTGTTTTGAATGGCTGCATCTGTATAAGCGACAGGTCGGGTGTTCAAATCCAGCTATCTGGATTTGAGTTTTCTTTTAACAAACATTTCTTTGAAAAACGAAAATAACAATAGCAAAATAGCAATATTATGGACACTCTATTGACTTTTTTATATTTCTAAATATCACAACATGTTCATACTGTATGTACACAGTGGTACTGCAGGGTGTAGGGCGCAAATCCACGTGAGCCCAAAAGCCCTACATTAATATTGTGCATTCGCCTGGCGCTGCGGGGTTTTCGCATATCTCTCTCTCCCCCCCCGGGAGTGCCGCCTGTGCCGAATTTCACTCCACTGTCTGAGTCTCTGTGTCTACATTGTTTGTAAACAAACTGGTTTCACAGGTATTTTCAAAGTAGAACAGGGCAAGTCTTCCAATGAAAGACACTCCACCTTCCCCCATGGACATGCGTTTTCTTAGAAAAACAGATTCACAAAGCGAAGCTGTGTCAGTCTTCTGTGTAAAAAAAATCAGTTTGAACACCACGGGAGCTGTTTTTAAGACGCTGCTGAGTCAAGTATAGGAATTTTCCTGCTGTCAGCAGTATCATGTATATAGTTGACCCTTACCTGAATGAAAACAGGACATAAAGAAAGGGTTTCAGAAAACAAACAAAGCTTTATTCCTGTGCTTACAGTCTGGGTAATTGGAGGCTATGCTGTTATGCTTCCTATGCTGATATACAGGTTTTTCATACGAAGCCGTATTGAGCAGTATTTCTCGCGTTGTGAACATGTGTACACAGCGGTCCCCTCAGGTTCCAGTTAGTGTGTAATTACGCATCGATGAAAAACCGGAGGTTTAAAAAAGAGAATTAGCTCACTGATAGTTTTATGTGCAAGCTGTGAACATTTCCACAAGTCATGGTCTTTAAAATGCATTTGGTTTGAAGGCTTTCTGTGTTTCCCTTCCGAAGATGTGAACAAAAGAATATTCGAGCATGGTAAAAAAAAATGGCTTAAAAACGACATAGTGAAGGCTGTGAAAACAGTCACAATGTACTTTGTACACACAGCAAGTGTTTTCGTAACTCTAGGAGGTTTCGTGAAAAAGCTACAGGCATGCCAATATCGAACTTCAAGCTAACTTTACCCCAGTGTGGGCAACGCATTGTTATCTCAATCGCCTGCTAATTCGTTTTACAGAACGGGAAGACAGGAGAATGTGATTGTACTGTATCTGTACGGAATGTGTGTTCCGTTTTCAAAATTAAAGTCATTTTTTTGCGACACATAAAACATATATTGTGGCATTATTATATAGGACGGACACAGTGACTCAGACACTCGTTGAATGAAAAAGGGCACTTTATTTTTCGGTACAGCTGGTACAACACCCAAACAAACGCAAACGCGTTTTTAATAAAATGCTTTTATTCATTCATAATCTGACTCACATAACTCACATTCTCGAATGCCCCCCACCCAGCTCAACAATCTCAGGAAGAACACGAAACAGCCTGTTAATAAAATTGTTGCAATTTTGTTCTGTCAGTTCTTCCTCCCAAAACTTGGAAATCGCATTGATAAGTTCTTGCTTTGTGCTGGGTTTAGCAGTTTTAAGAATATAGTCTTTCAGGGAATGCCATACCATCTCTATTGGATTTAAATCTGGGGATTCAGCTGGAGTTTTCACCCAGTTCACTCCTTCTGCTATAAGCCTTGCCTTTGCTGCTGTGTGTTTTGGATCATTGTCCAGAAAAAAACGGTGCCTTGATCCAAAGCGTTCCCTGATATATGGAATTCACGATCCATAATTCATTCAAAAATAAGAAGTGGTCCCTGGCCTCTTCTAGATATACCCCCCCAGATGTGAACCTTCAGTGGATGTTTTGGCTTTGGTTTGTTCACATATCTCCTCTTTTTATAAAATGACATGGTTGAAAACTGTTCCAGGGTCACTGTTGTTTCATCAGTGAAAAGTACATCATGAAATGCCTCTCTCTGTTCAATCCATTGAAGCACTTGTTTGAGCCTTTCCTCTTTATTTTTTATCCTTATCATGGGGCATGTGTTGTTTTTTTTATATCTCCATCCAAGCCCTCTGCGCACTCTTCTTATCGATGTCGGACTCATGCTCGCACCGAGGTCAGCCCACAGCTGTCTTTGAACTTGCACCACTGATAGCTCATCATTTTCATCCATCAGTTTGTCAATGGCTCGCACAATAGGACTTGAAAAAAAAAGAGATCAACAGTTAGTTAGTTATAAAAATAATGTGTGTTGTTGTATTTACATGTAATAAAGTATTTTAGAAAGTTATTTAGAAAGTTATTTACCTTTGAATCGTCCTTGGTTTAGATTCTCTGCCTCCTCTCCCCTTTATAATGTCGTCTCACTGTGCTTTCACAAACAAAGATGTCCACTGAAGCCAAATGCTGTAAAATGTGTTGACTTCCCATTTCTTTTCATCTTCATTACTTGGTGTGAATGAGTCTTCGTTATTTTGACCATAGTCCGTCTCCTTACCAAAGCTACTGTATACAGTAGTGCAGTAAGTTGTCTGTACCGACATATGGTACAGATAAACGTGTACTATACTGATGAGCTAATACCTGGGAAAGACACTCCCATCTTCTTTAAAACACAATACACCAGGAAATGTGTTAGAAGCATAAGCACGTTAAAAGCAATTCAATTGAAGAGCCAGGCGTAATAATCGTTTTCTTCCTTGATTCTCTGATCTGCAAGGCCATTGGGTGCAGTGAATGTGAATTCTGTCTAGCATTGCCAGATTGTGAAAAATAAAAGTATTTTATGAAACACACGTTTGCGATTTTAATCAAGATGGGGGTAAGGGGGTCTTCTCTATAACACTCACCCTTATAAAATTAACGTGAAACAAAACAAAAACTAAAAATAAGATACAACCTACAGACATATTCCTTCCTTAGTCCTTCCTTAATGTGAGTTATGCGAGTCACATTATGAATGAATAAAAGTATTTTATTAAAAACACGTTTGCGTTTGTTTGGGTGCTGTACCAGCTGTACCGAAAAAGTGGCCTTTTTCATTCAACGAGTGTCTGAGTCACTGTGTCTGTCCTATATAATAATGCCACAATATGTCTTTTATGTGTCGCAAAAAACTGACTTGCTTTAACAAAATATATTTACTAATACTTTCGCCTGGCAATCTACCTGAATGCCCAACTATCTGAGAAGCCAAACCAAAAGAACCACAATTGAACGAGTGTTGATAATAAGAGAGAGAGAGTCCCCGTTACCCCCATTTTGATATAAATCGCAAACACGTGTTTAATTTAATGTCTTTATTGTTTCACAATCTGACAAATGCAGTGTAAATCATTATCTTTGTCTTCTAAGTATCTTTATAAACTTTCAGCATAGCTTTCTCCCCATTTAGATTTATTTTTCTTGGGATCTTGGGATCAAACGTGGAAAGATTAGATTGTAATCGTTTTTATTTTTTAAATACATTTCAGAAAAGTGTAATCTATTAAATAAATAATACCACTTGATAGTTATATTAATAGAGATAGGAATTCAAGTTGATACTGTTTAGACTTTTAATTATTTTAAACTGTATTACAGCATCATACACATGCTTAAAAGAGATGAGAGAAAACGCAACGTTTCAGCTGTGAAGCCTTCTTCAGGTGTGAGGGTCTTCAGCTCAAAATGAAACGCTAAAATGTAATGTAGGCTCTGAATGGGTTAAACTATGATTTGGGCTTGCTTGACGTCACTGCCTTTCATCTGAAATCCTGCTTGAAATTTCTCTATGAACTGAAGAGTTAAAGTGTAAAGTGTCTCCTCCTTTTAACGGGAAGAGACGTGGTGCTTTAAACAAGAGAGTGTGGCGTTACTTTTTGTCAATGAAAAAGTGTGTGTGTGTCTCTCTCTACTCAGCTGTACTGAAAAATAAAGTACCGTGAGTCACTGTGTCCGTCCTATATAATAACGCCACAATATCATAAATGCCCCATACAGATGCAGCCATTCAAAGTGAGCGGTACAGACACGTACCGCAGGTAATTGGCTGCGGTGTCACGTATCATGACGTAAGATGACGCGGGGTACCGCGGTGCGTGATTGGTTGACCGACAGGGGCACTCGTGGTCTGTTGGTCTGTCGTAGAAAGACTTACTGTAAACGTCTTTACTGTGCCCGTTGTAGATATTGAATTTTACCACTGAAGGGAAATCTTAGTAGCTGAGCATAAAAAGAATAGGAGCATACTGTAACGCGTGTGAAGGCCATAAATGATATTAATTTTGGAACATAAACATACAGTATATAGCTGGTCTTGGTACTTTAAAGAAAAAAATACACACCAGTATTCCATTTCTCCCTAAACATTGTAAGCTTCAAAGTCTTTAACTAACATGATAATGGAGTCAACAAGCATACTTTTAGAATTTGATTAAAAGGGAATATAATATGGAATCGCGTATCTAAAGAATTTAATAACGGTATTCGTGTGCTGCGACAGGGCTGTGTAGGGCTGTTTCGCCTGCCTGTTCATGCGAGCTGTCTTGTAGCCGACTGGTCTAGGTGCGTGACTACCAACTGGCAGGTTGTGTGTTCGAATCCAGCTGGTGCCGGACTTTTCTTTTAACAAACATTTCTTCGAAAAAATAGAATAGCGATATTATGGACAATCAATTGACTTTTATATTTCAAAATATCGCAACATGATCAATATTTGCGATATTTTGAACATATCTTCCCTTCTGACAGCGGTTCCTGCTTCTATTGTGTGTGTGTGTGTGCAACAGAGTAAATTTTTATAGAGAAATGGAGGCTGGACAGTATGCGTTACAATATAAACATTTATATTGATTTAAATCGTGTTCTGATTTAAATCGCAAACGCGTGTTTAATTATGTGTTTTTTAATCATAATCAGGCTAATGCATTTCTACATTTTCTGTATGAACCAGCTTAGAGGTTCATACAGAAAGACAGCTTGTGTTTAAATTGAGTGTAAGGTAATTTATGCTTCTAAAGTCATGGTCAGCATTTATTATTGTACTGTGCTGTAAACTTTTTCTGTGCCTAGTCACATTATTTTATAGCGTTTTTATTGCGTTATTAAATCCGGTGGCGCTGTGTGTTAGTTTCCTGACTCCCATTATTTAAACTGCGACACTGATCATTCATCTCTAAATAAACTTTATTTTATATAGCGTTTTAAGCGAATAGGTAATTAGATTGCTCATAAACCTAATCGCCTTTTCTACATAAACACAGCGTGATTGCTCTCTGAAAATGCTTTTCCTTTATTTTTAAAGTAGGCTCAGATTTCAACTATAGATCGTATTATTATAAACTTTCTTGGAAAAATGTATTTTATGTAAACCATGTTTGCTTTTAATTCATTTAGGGCTAAAATACGTTCATTGTCTTCCAATCGCGTCGAGTTGACATTGGAAGCCTGCCACACCCGGACTGTTAAACCAACGCATTAGCACGTCAAAGCCCATTGAGGGTATTGAGCCAGTATTGGCTTTAGTATTCCCCCCCTCTCCCCTCAATTCAATTCAATTCAAGGTGTTTTATTTGCATGACAGATGGGTACAAGCAGTGTTGGGTATGTATATTGTAACGCTTACGGCAGACAGGCACTGTGTAAGAGCCGGCGCACCAGAGCAGCGCACCGAGGGAGCGTCTGCATTTATAACTTAGTTTTTAAAATTAGTCAAGCAATATGAAGCATCTCCTTTTACTTTTAAGTCCCTTAAATACATTGAGCACAGCTTTCTCACCACTTAAGATTGCTTTTGATACCATCCTTACACAAAGCAGAAGGGAGATCTTAGTGCCTGAGCATAAAAAGAATAGGAGCATACTGCAACGCGTGTGAAGTCCATAAACGATATTAATTTTGGAACTTAAACATACAGTATATGGCTGGTCTCGGTACTTTAAAGAAAACATACACACCAGTATTCCATTTCTCCCTAAACATTTTAAGCATCGAAGTCTTTAACTAACGCGATACCGGAGTCAACAAGCATACTTTTAGAATTTGATTAAAAGGGAATATAATATGGAATCGCGTATCTCAAGAAATTAATAACGATATAATTATATTCATGTTGCAAAAGAACTGCAATGGACATAAAAACTCCCTTGCTTTTAACAGAGCGTTCCATAATTTCTAACTACGAAAATGCCAGGTGAAAGGATTTGTAAACATATTTTGTTAAAGCAAGTCAGTTTTTTCCGCAACACATAAAAGACATTTTTCCAAGAAAGTTTAGCCTTTGTCACTAATGAAACCACTAAATAAAGACATAAATATAGAAATCTTAAGATTTGTTTTATTTAATGTTGGTAGCAGGATGAACTGTGTATATTTCATCCTGCTATGTATATTTTGTCGCAGAGTTGCTGCAAGATGTTAACAGTGAAAAAGGTATTTAGAAATGAGTTATTTCAAGATGAAAATTTTCAGAATAATTGCAAATCTAGCAGGATAGAGAAAGCACAGAAAACTGGCAGTTAGATTGATCAGATTAGTATGAAAAGTCATTTAGCAAAGGGAATGAGAAGAGTGACAAACTAGTATACTTTAGATCTTTTTTTCTGAACCAGGGAAAATCTGATCATGTTTCCCTATAACAATAATAAAAAACTTTATTTGATATATCACCATTAAAGGTGGCATCTCAAAGCAATACAGTAGATGTAAAAACAGATAAAAGGACCACAGATTACAAAGTAAATGCATATAAGAAAGACAAGCAGTTAGAGGTGCTACCAAAATTAGAAAATGAAGCAGATACAGACACTAAGTCTTCTGAAAAGAAAGGTTCTGAGGTTAGATTTAAACTGGCCCTGGTGTGTGTGTGTTTGTGTCTGTCTGTCCTGTGATGGACTGGCGCTATGTCCAGGGTGTATTCTGCCTTGTGTCCGTCGCTTACTGGGATAGGCTCCAAATCCTCTGTACTGGATAAAGAGATTAGAAATGGATGGAAGTAAAGGCACTGTGTGGATGGAACTATACACAGTGTTAGAAACCCACTATGAAATGGCAGCATCTCACTGAGAATAAAACATTTTATAGTGCTGGCTTAAGGAAACAGCCTTTCCACCTCTCTTGCACATCAGTATCCATACCTAGTTATTTAAACAAATTGCCTCTAATTATAAACATCTTAATATGCTGGCTCTGTGGATCCGCATCAGCTATGTTTGCCCATTCCTTCAATTCATGTGCATCCAACACACAGTTCAACGCTAGCAACTACACAAAATCTAAAATATGAGCTCTACTTGCCACTTACAATACCAACAGTACCAGCTAACTTTAGTAGTGACATTTTCATGGATCTTTTTAACAATAAAATTTACAACATCAGACTTCAGACACAATTAAACAGGCCTCAAAAAAGTCTGGTACAAACATTTTCAGCATGGAATAAACCTTTACTTTAATGGTATAAACCTTAAATGGATTCATATTCTCAATAAGATTTGGTGCTCAGTAACATGACTTAGAAAATGACAGAAGACATACGTATCATGCTTATCCTTCTATTTTTCATAATCGTAAACTCCTTAAGGCAGTTACATTTTCTCTGTTCTGACCTGGAGTTACAGAGAAATTTAAATTCTAATAAGAGATTTGTAATGAGGAAAGTCATACCAATCACTCATACCAGGATTTGCAATTACAATACAAATACTTTCTTTCTGTATGTGTTTATTTTGCAGTTTGAGTCTATGGCATTCCTTTGGGGGTCTATACTCCAAGGCATGACTTTTTTATGGGAACATGACATTTTTTTAAAGTCTTTTAATGCAAGCTTCATATAAACCCTTAGCAGTGGTTACTGTCTGGAGCAGGTACTTGAATGGCACAGATTCATTGAAATGATTCAATTTCTTTTGAAAATATTTGGGATAATACATATTCCAGAAATCACAGCCGTTGAATTATCCAGAAATTAATTTCTCTCAGGGTGTATTTAACCCCTCATGGATGGCATTGTATGAAATGAGTTTGTAGTTCCCCATTTGCCTCTATTATGAGATGCTGTGGACACTATTTTATACATTTTAGGAGTGTCCATAGGAAGGTATGTTCTAGAAAGAGTGAACTTCTGTTTTGCCATTATTTTTAATAGGGGCGTTACATGTTTACACTTGGTGCTCCTACTAGAGGAGAGGATATGATTAATCTAGGCTTATCACAGAAACTGAAACACATCTGGTTGGTGAGTCTACTGTGGGTAAAATGTTACTGGTACCGCATGTTGTAAAGCTCGGTATTTTCTCTCTTGGCCTGACTTTTTTTAATGTCTGAGTGTTAGAATCCATGTTGTTGCTGGTAAGGGAACGGTAGGTGCTGTGATTGACACAGTCAAAGCCTTGTACAGAGATACCATTGTAGCTGTTTGACAGTATTTTAGATGCCCTTAGTTAAAAGCATAGGAGGAAGTACTGCCAAGGGGAGGGGGGGAGCAAGGATTTTTTCTTTGAGTTTGTGAGGTTATTTTTTGTTATATTGTGTTTCAGAAAGCAAGAAAATAAAATTTACTGTATGATAAAAAGAGAAAGAGCTGGAGTAGATCCTCAGATCAGTTTGCTACCAGCAATCAAACAAAAAAAATGGAAAGAATTGTCTCCTCCTGATTGGAACCTTTCTTACTGTCTTATTATAATTTATCAGGCTACCTTTTAATTTCCACTGAGAGAAGGAAGTCACTTGTCATGCAGCTATTTTATTCTTCATTGCACAATATTCTCTAAGTTAGCAAATGAAACATGAACACTTATTGAAATAAATCAAGAATACGATTAACATGAATGTATAAACATCCAAACTATACTTTATCACATTTAATTATTGGGTTAGCTTTTTATTGAGCCAAAATGTTATAAATGTGTGAACGTCTGTAAAATGGAAATATTTATATTTTTCTCTTTTCTGTTACCTGCCTGACAGCATTTTGTATCCCATTCTGTATATTACTGGAAAATATTAGACCCAACCTAAAGAATTCATGGGGGTAGTGGGACACAGTACTGCAAAGAGTCTCCTAAAGGGACAGAGCTATTAGTACTTATGTGTTTGAGTCTGGAGAATATAGTAAACTCTAAACATTAAGGGAATGCATGGAATCGGAAAATATAAATTGCATAGTACACAAGACTTAACTGGTTTTATTCTAGGAAAGCAGACAAGACTGAGTCATGGGACTCAGAGGATCCAAGGCTAGACTGAGTATAATAGGCTACTGTAAATTACAGAAATGTTAAAAGTAAACAAAATAAAGTAACTAAAATGTGGTCTGAAATCACCCCTTTAGACACCCCTTTTACTTCACTGGTGTCAAATATGAAAGGCAATAGTCTCCCGTTCTGTCTGCTGTGTGTTGCAGCAGAGGGACTCCCTGCAGCTGAAAGGGGCAGAGTAACTTGCATGCCCTCTAGTACAGTTTACACATGCACGACTTTAAAAGCTAGCAAGACAGGTTTCGATTCACATTAGCTGGCGAGCCTTGTTAAAAAAACGAATGATAATGTAACATGCAACTGTTCATGAACAAAGTTATACTGAGATTTCCTAAGATACGCGATTAAAAAATAAATAAATAAAAATTTGAATCTCCTGCGGAACACATTCCATAAGAATCAGCGGTTTTACAGTATATATCGCCTTTAAAGGTGGCTTCTCAAAACACTTTACGGGATAAAAACAACCAGAACAGCAGCAACAACAATATTGTATTTCGTTGCACTTTGAAAACCAAGTAATAACTTAACTATACAGTACGTGCAAATGTTTCGTATGTTGCTGTCGTGAATGCCTGCGTACCCATAAGTATCTTATTTGCCTTGAGTCTGTCTACAGTATCTCTGTCCCACTACCCCCCTCTCTCCCTCAATTCAATTCAATTCAAGGTGTTTTATTTGCATGACAGATGGGTACAATTCTTGTTGGGAATGTATACTTTGATATTTACACCCGGCGCGGCACCGAGGGAGCGTCTGCATTTATAACTTGGTTTTTAAAATTAGTCAAGCAATATGAAGCATCTCCTTTTACTTTTAAGTCCCTTAAATACATTGAGCACAGCTTTCTCACCATCCTTACACAAAGCAGAAACTGTCCGATGACTCACAGTACAAGTGGAAAGATTACAGATTTTAATCGTCTTTAATTTTGTCTTTAATTTTGCCTGTGGAGTGTATCTTATTAAGCTCTAAATTGCATTTTGAGCGCGGTTTTTGACTTTTTTTTAATTGCATTTTGGGCGCGGACAGCACATACAAGGGTTAATGAACTGCGCCAAGAAATTTAAAATAGTATTCTTTAGGTGTGAGGGTAGGAGTGGACCGCAGCAGGCATAATCAGCAAACCAGGAAAACAAAGAACAGGACAGGTGAGATGTGTATCCAGAAAGCGAGTGATCAGAAAAAGGAAATGGAAAACGCAGAAAAAGGAAACGCTTTACAGGATAAAAACAATAACAACAGTAGTGGCTGGGCAAACGATTTTTTTTATCGAAATACAAATTGAGATACTGTACTGTATAATGATGTGCATGAACAAAGGTATACTGCAATGTTCCTTAGATACGCGATTAATGCTTCGTAGGAGGAGGCGGTCTTTTCCTCTTGTCTAACAGTCTGTCCACAAACAAAACATTCCTGTTAGACAAGAGGAATTGAAAAAAAACAATTTTGTCAATGAAAACCGGTGTGTGTGTCTCTCCCTGCTGGATGTCCCTCTCACAAACTGCTGAATGAATAAAATAATTTTATTGAAAACGCGTTTGCGATTGTCTGGTATTTAATTTGGTCCCTTTTAACTGTTTTTCGATCTACTGTATTGCTTTGAGATGCCACTTTTTAAGGCGATATGTAAAATAAAGTTTTTTATTATTGTTATAGAGAAACATGATCAGATTTTCCCTGGTTCAGAAAAAAGATCTAAAGTGCTACACATAACTTTCTTAATTCGATGTATTTAAAGCAGTGAACTACTGTAGGTGTCACATAACATTCAGAAATACAATCACGTATTTGACAAATAAAAACGATTATAATCTAATCCTTCCACGTTTGATCCCAAAATCCCAAGAAATATAAATCTTGACGGGTAGAAAGCTATGCTGAAAGTTTATTAAGATACTTAGAAGACAAAGATACTGTATCAATTTATGTTGCATTAGCCTGATTATGATTAAAAAACACATATAATTAAACACGCGTTTGCGATTTAAATCAGAACACGATTTAAATCAATATAAATGTTTATATTGTAACGCATACTGTCCAGCCTCCATTTCTCTATAAAAATTTACTCTGTTGCACACACACACACAATAGAAGCAGGAACCGCTGTCAGAAGGGAAGATATGTTCAAAATATCGCAAATATCGATCATGTTGCGATATTTTGAAATATAAAAGTCAATTGATTGTCCATAATATCGCTATTCTATTTTTTCGAAGAAATGTTTGTTAAAAGAAAAGTCCAACACCAGCTGGATTCAAACACACAACCTGCCAGCTGGTAGTCACGCACCTAGACCAGTCGGCTACAAGACAGCTTGCATAAACAGACAGGCGAAACAGCCCTACACAGCCCTGTCGCAGCACACGAATACCGTTATTAAATTCTTTAGATACGCGATTCCATATTATATTAGCAGAAAAGCTTAAAACTACCACTTTTTCACACGTTATTTCACATGCTAGTTAAATACTTCGATGCTTAAAATCGTTAGGGAGAAATGGAATACCGGTGTGTATTTTTCCTTTAAAGTGCCGATTCCTGGAATCTGACTGGCTGACACCCCTCTGAAGTGGTTCCATAAAATCTGGTATACGGAAAAGAAAGCGTTGATAAATACAAGTGTCTTTTAATACACTCTTTGCTGTGCTCTTGAGGATCCTTGTGATATTTTAAGCTCTAGTTGAATGATAGGTGTCGCATTTTAAATCATTTTCGTAGTTAGAAATTATGAAACGCCCTGTTAAAAGCAAGGAAGTTTTTATGCCCGTTGAAGTAAAACAAAATGCCTGACAAAGTATAGCTGGACAGATTCCAAAAACTTGTACAAATGTGCTAAAGAAATTATACTTTGAGTATACAGCTTGTCCAAAGTCATCCATTATTAATACTATTAGTAATATCTTCAGTAAAGGCTTTGATGCATAAATATTTCTGATAAAGGTAGGTTGTGTACTTTTGTCCAACTGAGCAATCTTGCTTTCATAAAATATACCAACATTTTAATGACTGATGATTAACATGCTGTAATACACAGTTCAAAATTAAAGGCTCAAATGCTGTACATGAGAGGTTAAGCTCCCCCTGGCGGTTTTACAAGGCGACGCCGGATAGTTAACCACGTGACACCACGTTAACTGCGTGATACCGCGTGATACTGCGACACGCCCACCGGGGTATGCCGCGAAATACCTCACCCATTTTGAATGGCTGCATCTGTAGGCTGGGCAATCACATTTTTTAATTAAAAAAAATAAAAAATGAGATATAATGATGTGTTCCTGCTTAACTTAGAAATTGCATGACTTTAAAAGCGATAAAAACAGGTTTCGATAGTTAATAACCACTTTTTGTGCAAGAAAAACGGGTGAGTTTTCTTCCTCGTCATCAGATCTTTCTTGGAAAAACGTCCTACCCATTGCAAATCGGGCACAGAAGGGTTAAAAAGTCAGACAGGCAGCGGGGAGGGTGAGTTGTGAAACTGTTACCTGTCCTGGATAAAGCGGTTAAAAAACAGGTGGATTTACACCTGTGAAAAGCGTTCCAATTTTAATGTGATACGGAAGACATTATTCATAAAAAATGATCTTGTACGGTCTGTAAACTGAAAATGTATGAAGGAGACATGTTGCGTATCGCCTCTTTTTACAGTTGGAAGAACATTCCAATGTTAATGCGACACTGAAGATATTATTAATAACCTTTTAAATCTGAAGGGAGATCTAAAGGGATCCACACGGTACAGGTTCCTGCTACTGTAGCTATTCAGAGGGAAAGACGGTGACATCATCGCACAGGCAAGTAGACACACCCTCTAATGTCAGGCATATACGTTAAATATATTTAGATATTTGAATTAATATCGTTATTGATTTCTTTAGCCTCACAACATATAATAATATAATAACATAATTATAATAATACTCGTCTTGTGTCTAATTTTTAGTTAAGCAGGATTTCAGCTACAGACCATAAAAAACAGGATTCACTTTTTTCACTGATTTACTGATAATGATATCAGTAGCAGTTTGAAACTATTCGTTATTAATAAATGACTTAGATTCGAACACGTCGTGATATTTAGAAATATAAAAAAGTCAATAGAGTGTCTATAATATTGCTATTTAAGTTTTTCAAAGAAATGTTTGTTAAAAGAAAACTCACGGTGATAGCTGGATTTGAACACGCGACCTCTCGCTTGTAAGTCAGTCCCTTAAACCATCACTCGACAACAAGTGGAGAAGCGTACACATATATTACTCGTTGTGGTATAGCGCATGAATATAATTATATCATTATTAATTTCTTTAGATATGCGATTCCATATTATATTCCCTTTTAATCAAATTCTAAAAGTATGACTTTGTTTACTCTGATAACGAGAGTATTCACAGAAAAGGTTAAAACGGTCACTTTTCACAAAGTATATAAATGTACAGTAATATGGTCAGAAGGAGCACGTAAAAACGTTTCTGAAATAACCACATGTAAGACTTTGATGCTTAAAATGTTTAGGGAGAAATAGAATACTAGTGTGTATTTTTTCTTTAAAATACCAATACCAGCAATATACAGTTTACATAATATGTTTATGTTCCTAAATTAATATCGTTTATGACCTTCAGATGCATTATGCTCCTCTTCTTTTTATGCTCAGCTACTAAAAATTCCCTTTAGTGGTAAAATTCCATATAAATATTCAATACTAAGTGGATTAAAATGTGCACAGTAAGGAGATTAAATTATTAAATCTTTTCACTACTGACCAATGCACCACGAGTGCCCCTGTCAGTCATTTTGCCAGTCAATCACACACCGTGGTATGGCGCGGTGGCGCACGTGAAGTTGCCCGCGGTATGGGTTTGTACCGTGTATTTTGATTGGCTGCATCTGTATGCCACACAATGCAAGACTTCCATAGGCATATGAAATAAAGATGACTTTCAACACACAAACTCTCAAGCTGATGCCTTTTTTCTGGTACAACACCTGCAATAAAACAATATAGCCAATTTTGGCTAAAGAATACGTATATTTTCCCAGCGAAAGGAAGAAATTGTTAGGAACAGACATTCATGAAGTGCATGGCCACAGAATAAGCTCCGGGAAAAGGAAAGAGAGGCAAAGGTGCAGTTTACCATTCTTTCATGTATAGTACAAATGAGAAAATCAGTATTCAAAAAGAAATGATGAATGTACAAAGAAACAAACGTCATGCATATTGACAAAGTTGCAGCAATACATTCATATTCACAACCACACAGTCCATATCCAGTATGCTTACATTTAAAATGTCCTGAATTGGCTCCCTACAACCCAGTAAAAGGTCTAGCACTGAAAAATGAAACTGATAGGAGATATGAGACCAAGAACTATCATCATTCAGTTTACAGTGAGAACTATAAGGGATTTACTACGGAAAAATACAAAATAGGGAGTGAATTCTTGAGAAGCAAACAATTTCAGGTTGGAGAAGATTTGACATCACTGAAAAGAAATGCCGTATTTTTGGTTTGTAAAAGCTTTTGATTTGATTTTTACTTTATTTAGGATATGCACGTTTGTAATTCCTATCCTGATTTTCAGGAGAAATAAGGTAAAAATGGTCAAAGTCTTCTCCAAATTTTTATCTGTTTTAAATAGAAATGGAATTTTATATTAAAATCATTTAGAAAATTAAAAATAAGAAAGCTTAATGAACCTATTAATTAATTTTGGAGAGTAACTGTGTATCCATAACAATTCTTATAATTCAAAACACACTTACACTCATTATTGGAATAAGACATAATGGCAAAATAATGCATTTTGGAGTTCTGAAACTGTATTTAATCCAGCAACATTACCGGGTGAAATAACTTCAGAACATAAATAAAATGACTTGGGAAAAATGTGCAGTAACAAAAGCATTAATTAGCATTAATTTAATCAAATTATAAAAAGCCATAGAGACAATCCCATTTTATTAATCCATTAAAACAACACTAATGGACACTAATGGAATTTCCTATAGCTGTAATGTATGAAAGCCAATCTTTCTATGAAAATGACAATCTGGAAGAAAACTAAGACAATCCAAAGATCACTGAATATTGAGAGAAAAAAATCAAACGTCTCATGGACACTGTATTAAACTTGGAGTAGTTCACATCAGTCATCATACTTCAACAGAAGCTTGCAAAATTAACATTTTTGTGTGGATGCTGCACATTGGTGGTGGTGGAGGGGAGTCCCCATTACCTGTAAAGCGCTTTGAGTGGAGTGTCCAGAAAAGCACTATATAAGTGTAAACAATCATTATTATTATCTTCTCCTCATATCTTCATAATTTGTCAAAATAATGGAATACAGAACTACAATGGCAAAGTACAGATGCAGCCATTCAAAACCAGCGGGGTATGCTGCGGTACAATGCGGTGGGCGTGTTGTATCAAAACGCGTCATTTCGCGTCAAACCGCATGCAAAATAGATTATGTTAATAGCATCCGGAAACACCTTGTAAAACCACCAGGTGGAGCTAATAAAGCTTAACCTCTCATGTACAGCACTTGAGCTGTCACCAGAAAACACCCAGTTTTGAATCCCGATCACTGCTGAGGGACAATCTTTATTCAATTAAGAATTTAAGTTGTATATTCCTTAGGCTTTTAAATTTAAACTGTGTATTACAGCATGTTAATCATTAAATATTGAAAGGTTGGTATATTTTATGAAAGCAAGATTGCTCAGTTGGACAAAAGTACACAACCTACCACCTTTATCATAAATATTTTAATTATGCAGAAATATTCTATGCATCAAAGTCTTTACCGAAGATATTACTAATAGTATTAATAATGAATGACCTTGGACAAGCTGTAAACTTTAAGTATTACCCTGGTCCACATTCTTTGTAACTGTCTTTGTAAATGAAAATACTTTATTTTTTCATGGACAAAAAGTAACACCACAGCATTTCTTTGATCCGATCAATCATTTGTTTCCAATCATACAAAGTAAGTTTAGGAACGTAAACTGTATATGGCTGGTATTGGTAATTTAAAGAAAAAATACACACCAGTATTCCACTTTCTCCCTAAGTATTTTAAGCATCAAAGTCTTACATGTGGTTATTTCGGAAACATTTCTACGTGCCCATATTACCATATTACGTTAATATACTTTGTAAAAAGTTATAGTTTTGACCTTTTCTGTGAATACTCTCGTTATCGGAGTAAACAGAAGCATACTTTTAGAATTTAATTAATAGGGAATATAATATGGAATCGCGTAATAGCGGTAAAGCAGGGTGTAAAGGGGCAAACCCACGTGAGCCCGAAAGCACTACATTATTAATAATATCTTCCGTGTTGCATTAACAAGTTTAAAAGGAGGCGATACACAAATGTCTCCTCTTTAACTCTTCAGTCTACAGAGAAATTTCACCATCATGAACATTGAACATCATGGGTGCTGTTTTTAATAAGTTGCTAAGTAAAGAATAGGAATTTTCCTGCTGTCAGCAGTATTGTGTATATAGTTTTATACAGAGGCTGTGAAAATTTTCACAAGTAGAGGTCTTTAAAATGCATTTGGTTTGAATGCTGTGTTATACAGAAATCCCTACGTTACAGACTGTATATGGCTGGTACTGGTATTTTAAAGAAAAAATACCAGTATTCTACTTTCTCCATAAACATTTTTAGTATCATTTTAAGCATCAAAGTCTTACATGTGGTTATTTCAGAAACTTTTTTAGGTGCATCTTCGTTCAGAGCGCCCTACATTACAAACTCCAAGCGTTTCATTTTGAGCTGGAGACCCTCACACCTGAAGAAGGCTTCAGAGCTGAAACATTGCGTTTTCTCTCTTCTCTTTTCAGCATGGAATAAACCTTTGCAGACTACACTACTTCTTAGTTAAACATTTGAAACACTTTAATTTTGTAAACTTAACACACATTCCTTACAGAAATAAAATGATGTTTTTTACAGTTTTAGGCTGAAATTGAATTGGTGATCTGTATTCTTCACACCTGAAACACTGTTTTCTCTGAAAATGTTTTCTTTCCTGTTAAGCTGATCTTTTGCTGCCTGTGCATGCTTACACAGCTCCCAGGGTAAATTATCTTACTTGACTCAGAAAGATTTAGAGAACTTAGCATTTTTATTATTAACAAATAGTAAAAATAACGTTTACATTGGCGTTATTAATTTTTCACTTAAGTGTATGGAGGAGTGTCAGCTGTCAATGAGAGCAGACTCCCATCTCTTTTTTTAATTAAGGCAAATGACCAAATGAAACATAGAAAAATGCACATGAGCAAAAAGTTTTAGAAATGGAGCAGGTGAAAGGATTTGTAAATATATTTTTATTTTATTAAACCAAATCAGTTTTTTGCAAAACATAAAAGGCATTTTTCCAAGAAAGTTTAGCCTTTGTCACTAATTAAACCACTAAATAAAGACATACACTTAGAAATCTAAAGATTTTTTTATTCAATGTTGGTAGCAGGATGAACTGTCAGGTTGAGCTAAGTGTATATTTTGTTGCTGCAAGATGTTAACAGTGAAAACAGGAATTTAGAAATGAGTCATTTCAAGAAGAATATTTTCAGAATAATTTTCAGAATAATTATAAATCTAGCAGGATAGAGAAAGCACAGAAAATAGGCAGTTAGATTGATCAGATAAGTAATGTGACACGGTTTCGGGCTCACATGGGTTTGTGCCCTTACACCCTGCGGTACTGCTGTGTACATACAGTACAAACATGTTGTGATATTTAGAAATATAAAAAAATGTCAATATAGTGTCCATAATATTTGCTATTTTAGTTTTTCAAAGAAATGTTTATTTTTTAAAAGAAAACTGATGGCAATAGCTGGATTTGAACACCCGACCTCAGGCTTATAAGTCAGTCACTTAAGCCATCACACTTTAGATACGCGATTCCATATTATATTCCCTATTAATCAAATTCTAAAAGTATGCTTTTGTTTACTCCAATAACGAGCATATTTGCAGAAAAGGTTAAAACTATAACTTTTCACAAAGTATATAAACGTAATATGGTCAGGAGCACGTAAAAACGTTTCCAAAATAACCACATGTAAGACTTTGATGCTTAAAACGCTTAGGGAGACTTACTGGTGTGTATTTTTTCTTTAAACTACCAATTCCACCCATATACAGTTTACATAATATGTTTGTGTTCCTAAATTAATATAATTTATGACCTTCAGATGCATTATGCTCCTCTTCTTTTTATGCTCAGCTACAAAAATTTCCCTTTAGTTGTAAAATTCCATATAAATAATCAATACTAAGCGGATTAAAATGTGCACAGTAAAGAGATTAAAGGATTAAATCTTTTCACTACCGACCAATGCACCACGAGTGCCCTTGTCGGTCATTTTGGCCAGCCAATCATGTACCGCGTTACGCCACGGTGGCTTGTGGGTAGTTGCGTGCGGTACGGGTTTGTACCGTGCATTTTGAATGGCTGCATCTGTAAATTTACACCACAGTAGTGTAGTGGTTAGAATAGCTGCCCCACAGCATTGGAACCCTGGGTTAAATTCCAGACTTGGGATACTATTGGTATGGAGTTTATATATGTATAGAGTGTTTCAGTGGTTAGCAATGCTGCCTTGCAGTTCTGGGGATCTGTGCTCAGTTCCAGACCTGGAGTACTATCTGTGTGGATTCTGTATGTTCTGTCGGTGTGCTCCAGTTTCCTTGTGCAGTCCAAAAACAAATTGGTAGGCTAACTGGCTTCTGTTAAAATTGGCCCTAGGTGTGAGTGTGTGTTTGTCAGTGTTTGTGTCTGTGTGTTGACCTGCCATGAACTGAAGCTGATCCAGAAAACATAAATTTGTTGCCACGCTTGAACCATGAAATATTGCTCATGTTGGACTCTTCATGGGCATAATGAATTTTCTGGGGAAAGTTTCATCATACTTGGCAAGTCTCACAAAATCTTTCAAAAATCTCCTGAAAAAAGACAGCAGTTGGTTTTGGGGTGTTCAGCAGCAGAAAACATTTGCCGATGCAAAAGGTCACCTAAGAACTAGTTCCACTAGTTCACATACAGGTCTTGCACATGGCATCCGTAAAACACAAAATTATATTAAATGACTCACCACCACGAATCCTATAATCTAGGCATGGATTGCTTTTCAAAACAAAGTTTCAAGGAAGTTCAAAGAACAGATCAGATCTGCAAGCATCTGAAGAGAGCAATTTAAAAAGAGCAATGTTCTGCTTTTTAAATTGGAGCAGGGAAGACCAGTGACCAGAAAGTGCAGTGCCAGAATATCCCTTCCCACTCAGAGCAGATATACACAACAGATGGTTGGCTGACAACCGGAGTCAGAATTATAATTTCAGAGTACGTTAGATAAGACATATTATCAAGATGCAAAGGAACATGTAAAGATTTATTCCATGCAGAAGAGAGAAAAAACGAAACACAACATTTTGGTTGTGGAGGTGTCATATGATCAAGACTCTATGAAGGACGTCAGGGGTATGAACAAATGCTTAGTAATATTAAGAGCATCCCTCTGAAGATGAAACATGATACTGCAGGTGTGTGATCCAGTGGAAAGATAAGACAAAGTGTCTTACATTCATTAACCACAATTACTGCAGAATTGCTATCCAGCCCATGGTAACAAGTTTCAACCTAGTATTTACAAGTGATGAAACAGACATTATCATGCAGTAATGTATTACTAGTCCATGTCCATTTCAATGCAAGCAAAGCATTGGCTGTAAAACAGCCAATATTAACCACAACAAAGAAACTCAAAAGCATATTCACCAGATCTGGTGTACCAGAGATGATGACCACGTACAATGGAACTCAATTTGTGTTTTCTGAAACTGCATCTTTTCAGTACATGCAGAGTTTTCTCACAGCGTAAGAAGCACACACTTCTATATGAGTAAAGTAAAAGTGTAGAGAGCTGGAAAAACTGTCAAACTCACTTAAAAACGAGATTCCATGGAGTACGAGCCACCCCCGTGACTCATAGCCTTTCTCCAGCAGAGCTGCTAAAGGGGAGGAAGTCAAGGACACCCGTACCAGTTCCACTATAGCAGCTGAAGCCAGGGTGAAGAAATCTCAGATATTTCATACAGAAGAATGAAAATCCAAATGAGAAACAAAGAGAACAGTACAACAGATGATACAGAGTATAAGAATTCCCAAACCTTGATCCACAACAGAAATTCTGGATCAGAAATACCAGATATGAAGCAATAGTGATGGCTCCTGGCAGCAATTCAAAATCTTGTACTCTGCACACTGAACAGAGAGACCAAAGCAAAAACAGGTCACACAGAAAAGAATTTCAACATTCTTTTCAGATTACATCAAGAGTCTCTGTGATAGGGTTGGAATGACCATACCACTTGAATGATCTGTGTCAGGATTGACTGTGAATACTTACAGTAGAAGCATACTTGTCAAAAATGGGGCAGAAAAATCCACTTACACAACTCTTTAAAAATAATCTACCATGCTCTGTACTACTAGAGCTATTTAACATCTTATTTGAGAATGTAAGCTATAAGAGAAAATATGCAGTAAAGAATATTTGCAGATATGCAGCAAAAGAGTGGGTGTAGTGGGATGTTATATAACAATTAATAGCACAGAAAGCCCATGGTTCAATGGACATAACAGGAGGAAGAGGTGTCCATTATTCCCAAATGTCTGTTTAATCGGAAATTACATTTTTAGTCCCACAACACATATAATAATACGTTATACAGTATATGCTTTCTGGATCTTTTGCCTTTTAATCATAAATATACAAACTCTTTATCAATCTCTCAATCCATTTTCTAACTGCTTCATTCATTCAATTCAGGTGGGTTGAGCCAGACCCTATCCCAGCAAGCAACAATCACAAGGATGGGACAAGTCCTAGATGGGACACTAGCTCAACGCAGGGTACACACTGTCCCAGACACACTCTGACAAAAGACAATTTCCCTAAAAGCCAATTAACCTACCAGTACAGTATGTCATTGTACTGTGGGAGGATACCAGAGCACCCTGAAGAAAACCCACACAAGCACAGGGAAAACAAACGTCATGCAGTTAGCACCCTGATCCAGAATTGAACACAGGGCCCTGCTAAACATTGTGCCACCATGCTACCCTCTTTATTTCATGTGTCATATACATGAAATTATATAAACATTTGCTAAGGTACACTGTAAAAAATGAATCTGGGTTTGAGTACATTTGATTAAACTTACTATATCATACAGTATATATACTATATACTATATCAACTTACTATAGGTAAAATAATATGTAGATTTAACATATGAAATTGAGCCACAGTATTGTATGCAATAATTTGTGTTTATTTCACTGATATAATGTAGAAATTGATCTAATTCATTATGTTGAGTAAATTTGTTCAATTTTGAGGGGATTTACAAAGAGATATGGTAAACAGTGTGAAACTAACTCATTTTCATTGGGTTAAATTGTGCATTTATTTGGTGGGCTTTTGATCATTCAGTAGCATTTCAAGGTTGTTTGCTCATTCGGCACATTTGGAGACAGCATTTTGTGGTCATCTTCTTTATGCTTTTGCTCTCACATCAGTTCATTTGAGGAAAGTTATTTTCACGAATTACAGGTTGTAGATATTTATCAAAATGTATATTGAGGACAAAAATGAGACAAAGAATGTTCATTAATTAGGCTACAAAAGTAGCATTAGCTGTTTTAAAACTATAGCCAGCTGGTCAGACCAGCTAGCAAACTTTAGGAGGAAACAAACAGTCTGATAACCTCAAAGTTTTCAAAGTAAAGCATCTTACACTTAATGTCTGAGTAATAACGATAGAAAATTGCATTTGGTGTCAAGGTTCCGACATTCATGGTAGAACACAAATCCAGTGCATTCAAAATTGTTTAGGCTAACCGGCCTGGCCCTGGCTGTCCCTTATGCTTGCCAGATGATGCTTGCACTGTCATGCTTTCATTTCTCATGCTCAGCTTGTTTGAACTGCTTTACATGCATGCATCAAGGAATACTCAGATAAATTTTTTGAACGCGAAAGGGGATCTAACATGATTAGGTCCGTTAAGACCACTGCTTTGCAAACTGTGCATATAAATAAGTACTTTAAATGTCAACTATGGTGAACCAATGTTTTAAATTGTAACGAAAACTTAGTATCAAAGTAACCTAGTGTATCAAGGTTGCACCCGAATACATTTTTTTGTATTGTGTCAAATAGTGCATAATCCTACTCAGTTTAATTTACAGAATAAATCTAATTAATTTAAACTAATTATATATTTTTCTCAAGAGGTTTGCATGGAAATCACAAATAGGCCTACAGGTACAGTCCCAGCTGTCTCTGTAAACACATATTGCACACATTTAATGTTAAATTAGAGTATCTCCTCTATTAATATTCTTTGATGACATTTGAGTTTTTTTATAATATCCCCCACTTTTTCTTAGCTTAATTTGTGTCTGAGAGACACAAAGCCAATATATTGAAGGTATCCTTAATTAATTTTTATCACTATTAATAATTAGGAATTTCAGATAACACCACTGCAGATAATGACAAGATGCCGACCATACATTTTTGTGTGCTTGTTTGGTTATCTGCTGTCTTTCAGATAAATAAAGAGTTCGACAGAATCACCATCCTGCATCTCAGGTCAAAATCTATGCTGACCTATGATGTTGGATCACTACACTCCAAAGCTTCTGTCCATTTTCCGTTACAAAGGATGAGCACTTGGGCACATTTTGCGGGACAAAATGAATGTCCTATTCCAGGTACTCTTAGAAAGTGTAATCTGCAATCCCTTTGAGTGAATACATTTTAACAGAATCTTAAAAAAAATTGATATTGTGGTTGATCTATACCACATTTTGCCATTTCAGAATCCGAGCGGTACCAGCATTGACCAGACAAGAGAAGTTGTCATCTGTTGCTTGGTTTATTACCTGGGTAAAAAAGAGGGTGATCTCATCCAACACTACAATGTAAGCACATAAAAATGTACAGTTTTTATTACCTTTATGAACATTGGGTTAATATTTCATGTTTACTTTCTGTTTAAAAGCCTTAACACCTTAACAAAACACAGCTTCTTCTGTCCACAAGAAGCAATATTCTAAGTCATTGTTATCACAGTAAGATAAGATCACTTTATTAGCCATATACAATTTCTTGCATTAGGAATTTGTCTTTTTGCATAACCAACTTGCTCTCCATGAGACACACAGGTACACAGATGTGGAGAGAGAAGCTTGGGGTTAGAGCACAGGGTCAGGCACTGTACAGCGCCCCTGGAGCAGTTGGGGTTAAAGGCCTTGCTCAGGGACCCAACGGAGCAGGATTCCTCTGCTGGCTGTGGGATTTGAACCGACAACCTTAGCCACCGCTCCAGCCTTTAAAAGGTAAGTCCTTGAAACTTTAAAAGGTAAGGCTTTTAAAGTCCTTTACAAGGTAAGGCTGTGTATATTGATATATATCAAAATTTGCTGCATATGAATATATTAATTGTTTTGTCTGTGTTCTTTATAGTGTGCTGAAAGAGGCCATGTTCACCAGGATTTCATCCAATACACAATGAACATCTCTGTCATCAAGGAGGGTGACGAAAAGGACATTAGCATTGTCTGGGGGGGTAACCGGTTAATGACTGGGCTGGGAAATATGGCTAAAGCCTAAGCGATTCTTCTTGGCCTCACATATGCACTAAATCTCAGCTACCCAAAAAGAGCTGAAATATATACTTGAGGCTTTTCAGAAGCTTTTCATAGAGCTGGATAGTTCTAAGTTTTCACCCAAAATGCAGTCTCTTAAGAACAAACTGCTTTCTAGGATACATGGTTACATCATTATGCTTACAGTACATATGCATGGTTATGCATAACATTTGAGAGTGTATTCACAGTACAAGTTTGGAGTACATCATATTCTGATTAGATGTTTTGATTTTAAAATATTGTCATACACTTTAGTTTTACCAGTATAAAACCTGTCCACTTAATTCATGAGGATATGTTCCTTGGTGTTTGTAACCTTTATAAATAAACACTGCAAAGTTGACTTGTGTGTTTGTGTCTTAATATGCGTATTGTATCAATATAATGATATAGAAGCTACATCAATGAGATAAATAAATAAAAAAAGGCCTTTTTAACTTTTGGAGTATAAAATATTTGATTAATCTTGTTGAAATAATGACAGTTAAAGCCTTTCATATTTGCCTAATCCAATTAAATTTACTTAATTTATTTGTTAATGAACTTAATATAATTAGTAGAATGAACACGTTTTTGAAGCTAATGCTATTTTTTAATTCACTTAATTTGGGTCATCTTAAATAATTTACTTAAGTAGATTTCATTAATAAAATAAGTCATTAAATGTACTCAAACTTATTGCATTTAATATTGTTGCCTTATTTTTTGAAGTAGATAGAACACATGATTTTTTACAGTGTATACACAACATAAACAACGTAAGCAAATAAACATCGTAAGCAAATCACCTTCTCCTATAGGGCACCATTTTTATAGGGCACTGAATTTTAAACTCATGTAGTATTTATTATTATTTTGTTTTATAATTTGTGCACATTATCATTATTGTGAGAAAAGTTTAGTATTTCTGATTTTACAGATAAAACTCCCCTTTATCGGATTTTGTCCGCTAAATTCAAAGTCTGTTAAAGTGAAGTCTTTTAAACCGAGTGTTTACTGCATATATGATGTAAAACATCATCCAGGAAGAAGGTGGAATGAAAAGGTTTTTAAGAATTTAATAAAGAATGTTTACCATTCATGTAGGAGAGACTAAGCATGGTTAATGCAATTATGGGGGTAAATACATAACAGACACCATCACACTGAAATATAACATATTATATCGGTGCCGCCAGGTGGTACGCCATATGACCCTGGAACTTTGTTGTGTGCACTGAAAACTTGGGACGGGTCTTTATATTTTCTATTTTAATAAAATTAGTTTGTGTCGAATACGCTGCCTACGTACTATGATACAGCGAGCGCTAATACTTGAGTGGACACAAGAGCTACTATGTAATTCTATACCATTGTATAGGAATGCATGCTACGAACGTAAGTGACCAATTGTATTTTTAAAAAGTTATCTCCAGCAAATAGGGAGGTAGGAGAATTTGTGTGATTTTGGAACAATGCCAATGTTGTAAGCACAGGAAAGCATAGAAGTACTGGCAATCTTGAAAACACAAGAAAGTGCGATATAAAATATTTAAGAACTGTTCTAGTTTAATTTGAGAAAATTACACAGAGCGTCTCTGTGTTTCTCTTCCATTTGCATGAAATAAAAACTTCTTTTAACTTCTGAGACCAACTCCTGAAACGGTAAGGGGGAAAAATGCAAGCTTGCAGATTGTTAAAGCAGGTAAGCCCCACACTATTTTTGAAGAACTTTATTTACCGTTGGCAAAAGAGCTGACACATATTATGTATGGAGAAAAAGCTGCTAAACAGCTCGACCTGCTGCCCCCTCCGAAAGACACAGTCACTCATAGAATTATTGATATGGCGGATGATATCAAAAGTACGCTGATAGAGCGCATTAAGATGAGCAGATGTTTTTCACTGCAATTAGATGAGTCTGTAAATGTAATTGATTTGGCCAATTTGCTCGTTTACGTTAGATATGAGTTTGAAGGTACGTCCCATGAGGACTTTCTGTTCTGTATGCCGCTACCAACAGGAACTACAGGAGAGCACATATTTCAGCTTCTGAATGAATTTATCGAAGAGAATGGCTTCAACTGGATAAAATACGACGGAGTTTGTACAAATGGTGCTAGAGCAATGACAAGTTCACACAGCGTGAAGTTGCACAAATTAGAGAGGTTGCTCCAGAAATGAAGTGGACGCACTGCAGCATCTACCACGAGGCCTTTGCCATCAAGATAATGCCTGACGATTTAAAATCTGTTAGACTTTATTCAACTAAACAGGCTCATTAATAATACAGTGAGTTTGATCTATTTTGTGCTGTATGTTTAATTTTAGATTCCATATAATTAGACATATCTAAATACTTATTCTCAATACTCAGTACAATATTCTGATACTGCTGATTCCCAGTACTTAAAATTAGCATGGCTGTGGTAGAGGTGACAAATCCAATGATTTTCACAGCATATCTCACCAAAATCTTTGGCAAGTCAGAAGAAGACATACCAGTGAATCAGTACCAAAAAGTAGTGGCAGTCTATGTTTTCCAAAAGTTCACAGCCAGAGTTTACAGAATAATCACTTTCCCTGACTCCTGTGCTCAGCTGAAACAGAGGCTGCTGTTAACTTCATTAGTCCATTTCAGGATTTTATCTTAATCTTCTTATTTGCATACCTACAGATCCAGACATTCAAAATGCTCAAAGTATGCTGCGTTCAAACGTGGTAGGCGTGGAGCATCATACCGCATTATACCGCATGCAAATTAGATTATGATAATAGTATCCGGAAGCACCTTGTAAGACCTTGTAAAACCCGCCAGGTGGAGCTAATAAAGCTTAAAGTCTCATGTACAGCATTTGAGCTGTTGCCGGAAAACTCCCGGTTTCAAATCCCGGTCACTTCTGAGGGACAAACTTTTTCCAATTAAGAATATAAGTTGTATACTCTTTAGACTTTTAATAATTTTAAACTCTGTATTACAGCATGTTAATCATTAAAATTAAAAAGTTGGTATATTTTATGAAAGCAAGATTGCCCAGTTGGACAAAAGTACACAACCTACCACCTTCATCATAAATATTTTAAATATGCAGAAATATTTTATGAGTCACAGTCTTTATGGAAGATATTACTAATAGTATTAATAATGAATGACGTTAAACAGGCTGTAATCTCAAAGTATTACCATGGTCCACTTTCTTTGTAACCGTCTGCATCAGTTTAACTGCTGCGACACGAAAATACTTTATTTTTTCATTGACAAAAAGTAATACCGCAGCATTTCGTTGATCCGATCACGTATTCATTTCCAATCATACAAAGTTTTGACAACCTTCGAATCACCATGCCTTTTATATGCTCATAAACTATATTAATTTAGGAACATAAACATATTATGTAAACTGTATATGGCTGTTATTGGTAGTTTAAATACAATATACACACCAGTATTCCACTTTCTCCCTAAACATTTTAAGCATCAAAGTCTTGCATTCAGTTACATACTGTGGTTATTTTGGAAAAGTTTTTATGTGCTCCTTCGGACTATAAGTTTATATACTTCACAAAAATGTTTTAACCATTTCTGTAAATACGCTCGTTATCACTGTAAAAAAACGCATACTTTTTCAAATTTGATTAATATGGAATATAATATGGAATCGCATATCTATAGAAATTAATAACTATATAAATATATTCATATACTTTAGCTCAAATTATCACAGTAGTACACTTTCTTTGAAAATGTCTGCATCAGCTTAACTCAATCCCACCTGATTTCGTGTGTGGCATAATGGCTTAAGCGGGTGCCTTGCACGCTTGAGGTCGGGGTTTGAACCCAGCTGTCACCATGAGATTTCTTTTAACAAATAAACATTTCTTTGAAAAACTAAAATAGCAAATATTATTGACACTTTATTGACATTTTTTATATTTCTAAATATCACAACATGGTTTATTAATAAGAACTAACAATTTCAAACTGCTACTGTACTGCCACTATTGCTAATTATAAGTAATAATGTCATTATTACTTATAATAAATATTATCGACACTATATTGAATTTGTTGGTATTTCTAAATATCACAAAACGTTCAAAGTTCACATCCTTATGAAACAATCATGACGTTCTCATGCAATCTAAGGTTTGATGATTTTTTGTTTTGAAACTGTGATTTTGACAAACTCGCTCAGAGCGCCCTACATTATAAACTTTCTTTGTGAAATTTATTAAGTTAAAAAAATGAAGGAAGAAGGGTTATTTTTACAATTGGCACTCTGAGATTCTGACTGATTTAATTTCCCTCATTTAACTGAAACGGATAAAGAAAGCATGCAGTAGTTACAGTAAGGGAACAAGAAATAGGTTTATTCCATGATGAAAAGAGAAGAGATAAAACACAACGTTTCGGCTGTGAAGCCCTCTTCAGATATTGGCTGGTCAGTATAGTACATGTTTATCTGTACTATTTGTCGGGACAGACAACGTACTGCACTGTAGCTTTGGTAAGGAGATGGACTATGGCCAAAATCAAGAAGACTCTCTCACACCAAATAATGAAGATGAAAAGAAATGGAAAGTTAACAAGAGAGAGCTTGTGAAAACTGGGAGAATTTTAGCTGAATCCCCAGATTTAAATCCAATAGAGGTGGTATGACTCAAACAAGTGTTGTACGTGGGTAATAGCATCCCAATTAAATAATGTGCTTATAGCACAAATCCTGCTAAACTAAATATTAGACACAAGAAGAGTATTATTGGACAATGTTGTGAGGCTCTTGTGGAATTTCTCTGTAAACTGAAGAGTTATAGAGGAGACATGTTGTGTATCGCCTCTTTTTACACTTGTAAAAAAGAACATTCCAATGTTGATGCGACACGAAAGATATTATTAATAACGTAGTGCTTTCTGGCTCACGTGGGTATGCACCCAACACCGCTAGAGGATCGAACCTGGGCCTCCGGCATCACTCAACAATTAACCAGCCAGTTGAGCTAAAGGGAGATCTCCTCTCAGCCATGCGGCTCAGGTCCCTGCTATTCACAGGGAATGGCAGTGACATCACCACACTGGCAAGCTGGCAGGCCAGTTCGCACAACCTGTAATTACAATAACAATTTTAAATCTCTGCGTTCCTATGGTCATATGTCGCACAAACTCGTATTAAGCAGTATTTATCGCATTTGTGAACGTAGGTACACAGCGGTCCTGCAGTGTTCCAGTTAGTGTGTAATTACGCCTTGATTAAACTTTTTTATGAGGTTTACATAAAGACAATTAGCTCACTGATAGTTTTATGTAGAGGTTGTGAAGATTTTCACAAGTCGAGGTCTTTAAAATTTCTTTGGTTTGAAGGCTTTATGTGTTTCCCTTGTGAAGATATAGACATAAGACTATTTGTGTATGGTAAAAAAAATGACGTAAAAACGACAAAGTGAAGGCTGTGAAAACATTCACAATCTACTTTATACACAAAGCAAGTGTTTTCGTAATTCTAGGAGGTTTTATGAAAACACTACAAGCGTGCCAAAATTGTTTTCGAACTTCAAGCTAACTTAATCGCGGTCGGTTTTCATAAGCTTCGCTTATTAAAAAGCCTGTTTATGAGACACGATGCATTATGCATCAGTTGAAGTCTTCTGAAGTCTCTCAAAAACATAAATTTGAATGGTATGCTTCAGGGACTCATTATAGTATTGTAGCGAATACAATTCGCGCAGGAAAATCAAAATACCGTCCTCCCTCCCAACCGTTTATCACCGCCCCCTGTTCCAAAGGTGTATGGTTTCAAAGTATGTGTGAAATATTTTTTCTTACTCCAGTTATTAATCGAATCTATTTTTACTCATCCAGCTATGTAAAAAATATAGCCAAAAAGGATCGCAGTAAAAGTTTAAATTCGAAGCTGAAAAGACAAGACTCAACTTGTCTTCTCTATCTCTGAATTTGTTTCAACGTTATTAATAATATATTCCATATTGCATTTAAATTGGAATGTTTTTACAAATATAAGAAGATACACTACGTGTCTACAGAGAAATTCCGCCAGAGCCTCACAACATTGTCTAATAATACTCTTTTTGTGTCTAATTTTTAGTTTAGCAGGATTTGCGTGATAAGCACATTGTTTAATGGGGATGACATTACCAACGTACAACACTTGTTTGAGTCGGGAATGCCATACCATCTCTATTGGATTTAAATCTGGGGATTCAGCTGGAGTTTTCACCCAGTTTTCACAAGCTCTCTCTTGTTGACTTCCCGTTTCTTTTCATCTTCATTATTTGGTGTGAGAGTCTTCTTGATTTTGGCCATAGCTTACCAAAGCTACAGTGCAGTAATTTGTCTGTCTCGACAAATGGTACAGATAAACGTGTACTATACTGACGAGCTAATATCTTAAGAGGGCTTCACAGCCAAAATGTTGTGTTTTCTCTCTTCTCTTTTCAGCATGGAATAAAGCTATTACTTGTTCCCTTACTGTAATTACTGCATGCTTTCTTTATCCGTTTCAACTAAATGAGGGAAATTAAATCAGTCAGAATCTCAGAGGGCCAACTGAAAAATAACCCTTCTTCCTTAATTTGTTTAACTTAATAAATTTCGCAAAGAAAATTTGTAATGTAGGGCGCTCTGAACGAGTTTGTCAAGATCACAGTGTAGTAGCAAGGCTTATCAAAGTACAAGAATTAAGTTTTCTGCTCTCTTGCCAGTCCCTCTCTCCTTCATCTCAGTGGTGTTTGATACAGAGAGGCCATTCCATTTGGTTCACAATTAAGGTGTTTTTCTAGCTGATAGTGTCCTGATAAGGAACAACTCCCAAAGCTGAGACACATCAACCACCCTAACAAATGGTCATCTCTAGCGCCTTAAAGTCTGGGATTCCAAGGGAGAGTCTTATTCAAAGTTGGTTTACGACTCTAAGGTCAGAGGGCATGGTTACTCATCATCAGCCAATCAGAAACTGGTAGGGCAGGTTAACCCCACGTGGGTCTTGAATGCCCATGAAACTTTCAACCAATGAACGACCGGTAGGTCCTCCAGGTTAAACAGGCAGCGCAGAGCCCCTCAGAGAGCCTGCTGGACATTTCATCAGACTCAGCGTGCGCCTGCTGGACATTTCTCAGACTCAGAGCTCCTCCTGGACTTTCTCAGACTCAGCCCAGACCACCACATAATGGCCAGTGTGTCTGAGTGCAGGACTTTCCTTTGTTCTAAGAGTCGAGAACGGAGGTAGCCAGCGTGCAACCAGAGGATCCACCCGAGGTTAGCCCTCGTGAACCCACCGTGAAAGCTCACCTGATCAACAAGTGAACTACGGTCGGAACTGTGGACAGCTGAATATAAGTATTTAGAACTAGAGCTTCATGAGGAATGAACCGGTCTTCTTCCTGACCTACTGGGACCCGCAGTCACTTTTCTCCTGTGCACCAATTCTGCTAGTTTCAGCCAACACTAACTAGCTGGTCTTCAGAGAGCATCAGCAGCACATCGCAGTAGGAATCTCTCCCACCACGTCGCACGCAGCAACAGCACTGCCTGGCACGGAGCCAGAGAGCACTGATTGGACAGCAACAAGCCTGCCACTGTTCTTTGTGTCCGCAGGAGATCTGAATCCACACAGATTGGATAAGTATTCAACATTCTGCATTACTGCTCGAGAATTCAATTGTTACCTTAACCTGAGTTGATATCAATTTAATTCCTAAGAGTGATGTACTTGCTTTTGAGTATCTAGTGTAGAAGTTGTAACCAAGTTAATTTACAAAATGGTCTAAATGAATGATATACTGAACATATGTCCCTCTTGGTATTTGTACAGATGCAGCCATTCAAAGTGCGCGGCACAGACACGTACCGGAGGTAATTGGCTACGGCCTCGCGCATCGTGACACGCGATGACGCAAAATACCGCGGTACGTGATTGGTTGACCGACAGGGGCACTCGTGGTGTGTTGGTCAATCGTAGAAAGATTTAAATGTCTTTACTGTGCCCGTTTTAGTATTGAATATTTATATGGAGTTTTACCACTGAAGGGAAATCTTAGTAGCTGAGCATAAAAAGAATAGGAGTGTAGCGGCGAGGCTTAATAATAAGAAAGAATTGAGTGTTTCTGAGCTTCCCAAATGAGGCCCCATTTCTCTGTTCATCTCTGTGGTGCAGCCACAGAGAAACTATTCATGCAGGCTGATTTAGGATGTTTTTTTTGATAAGGTTTCCTAGGACAGCTCCCAAAGGGGGGTGCACTTAGCTAAGTCTGGCTATCATGATCAATGGTCATCCATTGGCGCCTATCTGTCTAGGGAGTGCCAGATGGACATCTGGACTGCATTCCTAGGTGTCAGGAGTAAGTGACTCATATCTCACCTTGATCAACCAATCAGGGACTGGTAGGGCTGAGTAACCCACGTGGGACTCTGATGCCCATGGAACTTTCAGCCAATCGACGAGCTGAAGTTCCTCCAGGTAAAAACAGGCAATACAGAGAGCCTGAGAGATTCAGAAAGATTCAGTAAGATTCAGTGGACTTCTGTGGACTTTTCTAAAGGGAATTCAAAGGAGAATTCCAGGGCAGGACGGCCCAGGAGCAGAAGGCTCCCAAGGGCAGGATATTCTCGCAGCGCGCCTCCTGACCATCCTGAGACTCAGCCCGGACAACCACGGAACGGCCAGTGTGTCCGAGTGCCAGAACTTTCCTTTGTTCTAAGAGTCTAGAGCGGAGGTTGCCAGAGAGTAACCAGAGGATCCACCCGAGGTTAGCAGCAGCAGTCTTCGTGAACAGGTCGGAACTGTGGACAGCTGAATCACTATTCAGAACTAGCGCTTCATCAGGAACGAACCGGTCCTCTTCCTGACTTGCTGGGACCCACAGTCATCTTTTCTCCTGTGCACAAACTTTGCTAGTTAAAGCCAACACTAACTAGCCAGTCAGTGAGCATCAGCAGCGCACCGTCGCAAGCCGCACAGCACAGCCTGGCACGGAGCCAGAGAGCGCGGATTGGACAGCAACAAGCCTGCAGCTGATTGTTTGTGCCTGCAGGAGATATGAATCCCCAGAGATTGGATGAGTATTCAACTTCAATGCATTACAGCTCGAGAATTCAATTGTTATCCCAACCAGTTGATATCAATTTAATTCCTAAGAGTTATGTACTTGTTTTGAGTATCTAATGTAGAAGTTATAACCAAGTTCATTTACGAAACGGTCTAAATGAATGATATACTGAACGTATGTCCTCTTGATGTGTAACTCTTCGTAACTGATTGAATATATACCTTTTGTATTCTGATAACCCTCACGATAAGATCTGTTAGGTTTACATGCATATTCTATGTATTAATAAATGTATCCTCGTCTATTAGTACCTGTGTGTGTGCGTTGTTTGAGTTATGTCGCATGGTTGGATTCTAAAGCCATCAAAAGAATCAACTTTGTGATTTACTGCTACAATTAATAATTGTCTCAGTAAATGCCCAAACCCTACAGAACTGGTGCCTTCAGAGAGCCACTACATTACATTTTGGCTATGGCAACGTTACATATTTGGCGTCCCTGAACGGCTATGAATCATTACAGGAGCATACTGTAACGCGTGTAAAGGCCATAAACTATATTAATTTTGGAACATAAACATACAGTATATGGCTGGTCTCGGTACTTTAAAGAAAAAATACACACCAGTATTCCATTTCTCCCTAAACATTTTAAGCATCGAAGTCTTTAACTAACGTGATACCGGAGTCAACATGCATACTTTTAGAATTTGATTAAAAGGGAATATAATAAGGAATCGCGTATCTAAAGAAATTAATAACGATATAATTATATTCATGTACCGCAACACAAGAATAGTACATGCTGTACGATGTCTGTTGATAATGTTTCTGTAGGGCTTTTTCAACAGTCCTCATATGACCTTGCCGGTGGCGCTGTGGGTTAGGTTCCTGACTCACACATCACACGTTGGGTGTTTGAATCCAGCCGGAGCCATGACTTTTTTTTTAACAAACATTTCTTTGAAAAAATAAAATGTTTCCCTGGGTCAGAGATTAAATAAAACTTCACTCGCACCAAACAAATTTATATTTCTAAATATCACAACATGATCGAATTTAAGTCATTTTAATAAAAATGAATAGTCACCTATGCGTTACAATATAAACATTTATATTGATTTAAATCGCGTTTTGATTTAAATTGCAAACGCGTGTTTAAATATATGTGTTTTTTGATTCACAATCAGACAAATGCAACATAAATTGATATCTTTGTCTTCTAAGTATCTTAATAAACTTTCAGCATAGCTTTCTCCCCGTTTAGATTTATTTTTCTTGGGATCTTGGGATCAAACGTGGAAAGATTAGATTGTAATCGTTTTTATTTTTTAAATACATTTTAGAAAAGTGTAATCTATACTAAAAAGCTGTACACCACCTGCTATAAAGATACATATTATAATACTTTCGGGTTCAGATAGGACGGACACAAGAACTCAGACTAAAGAGTTAAAGCAAGTTAAAGCCTTGATTTTATATATCACCTTTAAAAGTGGCATCTCAAAGCAATACAGTAGATGTAAAAACAGTTAAAAGGACCACAGATTACAAAGTAAATACCCAACACTAATTCTACCCATCTGTCATGCTAATAAAGCACCTTGAATTGAATTGAATTGAATTGAATTGAATTGAATTGAATTGGGAGGGCGAGCGAGAGAGCACAGCCAGGACAGGCAAATAAGATACACTCCACAGACATTCACAACAGCGACATATCATAAAACTTTTGCACATATTGTTAAATTATTACTTGTTTTTCAGGAAGTTAAAAAAACACTTGAATTACTTATCCAGTCTCTCGAAATAAAATTATTTTTCAAGCAATGCAACTAACGTCAGGCAACGTGTTTTGTTTAATCCAACATTGACAGCCACATCTTAAATCTTGTCAGTCAGTTCTTTTTTCTCTATTTGAATTGTGGCGATTCAAACAACTTGGGATAACAAGTGGTCTCAAAGTCACCGAGCTCACAGAGCTTCAACAACAGATGACAATTTCCTTAGTCCTTCTTTAGTCTCCCTGAAATTGTCAGAGTGAATAAAAGCATTTTATTAAAAACACGTTTGCGTTTGTTTGGGAGCTATATTATGTATTTTTCATATGTAAGATATAATGATGTGTTTCTGCTTACACATCGCACGACTTTAAAAGCTAGAAAAACAGGTTTCAATTCACATTATCTTGTTTTGTCAAAGGACAGCACACTCTCTCTCGCTTGCCCTAAACAGACAATACACAGGGGGGAGGGCAAGTGAGGGGGGGGGGGGGGGGGGTGATATGTGAATATGATAATGTGAATTCCATCAAGTCAGGCACCTGTGAATTTGTAGTATTCCCAGAAAGAGCCACATCCCATCCACTGTTCCTCCAGAAAGCTTATGCAGAAGTGAAGGAATTAAATATGGAATTAATATGGAATTTAATATGGAATTAAACCGGTTTCACAGGTATTTTCAAAGTAGAAGGGGGTGAGATTTCCAGCGAAAGACACCTCCCCCCCCCTCCAAAACCCAGTAAGTACAGTAGTTACTAGTTAAGAAAGCTAGGTGTTAGCATAAATTATTAGTAATCAATAATATTAAATGTAGCACTGTAATACAATTGTGCTAATAATAAATTCTATTCTACTCTGAGAATGTAGGGGGAGGAAGAATGCCCGTGGTCTTTTCACTTACTGCAATATTATGGACACTCAATTGACTTTAAAAAAAAAAAAAAAACTTTTTTTTGACAGCTGGTACAGCACCTCACCGCGCCCATGCGCCAGCATTATATTCTCATGTACGGGTAGAATATGTTCATTATCTTCCAATGAAAGAAGGGTTCCTTTCGCCGTAGTCAGGAGACATTAGAAGCTTGCCACGCCCGGACTGTTACACCAACGCATTAGCATGTTAAAGCGATTTCATTGAGGAGCCTAGCTTTCTTAGCTAGTAAGTACTGTACTTACTGGGTTTTGGAGGGGGGGAGGTGTCTTTCGCTGGAAATCTCGCCCCCTTCTACTTTGAAAATACCTGTGAAACCGGTTTAATTCGTCACAGCCAGCACTCCTGCAGAGAGGGGGGTTGTACTTGCAGTGCATCAGTATAGATGGGAAAGCCAGAGCCGACCGCTACGCCGCCCCCGTGTTTGCGGTGCTTATAATTCTCAGTGCATAACAAGGAAGATTAATAAACATAAACATAATCTCATGGTTAAATAGTCAAGTCTAGCCATGTGTGAGTCTAGTCTCACAGAGCTTCAACAGCAGATGACAACTTGTGCGTTCGATTAAGAATGAATAAAAGCATTTCATTAATAATGCGTTTGCGTTTGTCTGGGTACTGACAAAGTAAAAAACAATTACTTTTTGACAATGAAGAATGTGTGTGTCTCTCTCTCTGCTGGCGTTTGTAATCGTTTTTATTTTTAAATACATTTTAGCAAAGTAATTTACCATAAAAGTATTGTGAGACGTATTTGGGTTAACATGTTCAGTGTTCAGTGTGTGGTAATTTGT
The DNA here is from genome assembly GCF_055471065.1 of Atractosteus spatula. NCBI lineage: Eukaryota > Metazoa > Chordata > Actinopteri > Semionotiformes > Lepisosteidae > Atractosteus > Atractosteus spatula. The sequence goes on along the minus strand of NC_142714.1, from coordinate 28,079,403 downwards.
TTGGTGCGAGTGAAGTTTTATTTAATCTCTGACCCAGGGAAAAGTGTGGTGTGGATGGCTGAGGAGAGAATGCAGGCTCGCGCTGTGTCAGTTATTCTTTTTGTCTTCTTCTGGCTTGGTCGGATAGTTTTTGTTTTTGTTTTATCAATAAAGTTTGATAATCGGCCAGTGAAAGCTCTGTTGTCCTTCACATGAATGCCTGAAACATTGTATTGAACCCAGAATTTTACAGTATTTTTTCTTTAAAATACCAATAACAGCAACATACAGTTTACATAATATGTTGATGTTCCAAAATTAATATCGTTTATGACCTTTATGACCTTCGTTATGCTCTTCGTTAATGTCTAAGCCGGAACACATCATTATATCTCATTTTGTATTTCTTTAAAAAAATAAATAAAAATAATTTGCCCAGCCTAACAGTATTGTTGTTATTGTTTTTATCCTGTAAAGCGCTTTGAGGAGCCACCTTTAAAGGCGCCATATACAATAAAGTTCATTATTATTACTATTGTTAATTTGCTGGACAGAGAGGTGAACATTATTACGCAGAAGACAAAATATTCAATACTAAAACGGGCACAGTAAAGACATTTAAATCTTTCTACGACTGACCAATGCACCACGAGTGCCCCTGTCGGTCAACCAATCACGTACCGCGGTATTTTGCGTCATCGCGTGTCACGATGCGCGAGGCCGTAGCCAATTACCTCCGGTACGTGTCAGTGCCGCGCACTTTGAATGGCTGCATCTGTACAAATACCAAGAGGGACATACGTTCAGTATATCATTCATTTAGACCGTTTTGTAAATTAACTTGGTTACAACTTCTACACTAGATACTCAAAAGCAAGTACATCACTCTTAGGAATTAAATTGATATCAACTCAGGTTAAGGTAACAATTGAATTCTCGAGCAGTAATGCAGAATGTTGAATACTTATCCAATCGGTGTGGATTCAGATCTCCTGCGGACACAAAGAACAGTGGCAGGCTTGTTGCTGTCCAATCAGTGCTCTCTGGCTCGGTGCCAGGCAGTGCTGTTGCCGCGTGCGATGTAGTGGGAGAGATTCCTACTGCGATGTGCTGCTGATGCTCTCTGAAGACCAGCTAGTTAGTGTTGGCTGAAACTAGCAGAGTTTGTGCACAGGAGAAAAGTGACTGCGGGTCCCAGTAGGTCAGGAAGAAGACCGGTTCGTTCCTTATGAATCGCTAGTTCTGAATACTTATATTCAGCTGTCCACAGTTCCGACCGTAGTTCACTTGTTGATCAGGTGAGCTTTCACGGTGAGTTCACGAGGGCTAACCTCGGGTGGATCCTCTGGTTACACGCTGGCTACCTCCAAACAGTATCAGCTTTATTTATGGGTTTTAAATAAAGGCGATTTAAACGCGATTTAAATCAATATAAATGTTTATATTGTAACGCATAGGTGACTATTCATTGTTATTAAAATGACTTAAATTCGATCATGTTGTGATATTTAGAAATATACATTTGTTTGGTGCGAGTGAAGTTTTACTTAATCTCTGACCCAGGGAAACATTTTATTTTTTCAAAGAAATGTTTGTTAAAAAAAAGTCATGGCTCTGGCTGGATTCATTAAATATACATATACATACTGTATACAGTAGAGTTTGCATACAGTAATATGTTTATGTTCCTAAATCAATCTCTTTTATGAGCATGTGAAAGGCATGGTGAAACGGAGATTCTCAAAAATTACTGTACTTTGCATGATTGGAAACAAATGCGTGATTGCGAAATGCTGTGGTGTTACTTTTACAAAGACGGTCAATGAAAAAAAGAATGTGGACCAGAGCAATACTTTGAGTTTACAGCTTGTCCAAGGTCATTCATTATTAATACTATTAGTAATATCTTCGTTAAAGACTTTGATGGCGACAGCTCAAACATGAGAGGTTGAGCTTTATTAGCTCCACCTTGCGGAAATTCCGGATACTATCATTTTACTTGCGGTACCACGTGGTATTATGAGGTACTATACGAGAATTTACGGTAACTCACAGTAGGCTGCGTCAAGCGCACCACAAAATAATGCGGTATCGCCCGCTTGTTTTGAATGGCTTCATCTGTAACTCTTCGTGACTGAATATATACCTGTTGTATTCTGCTAACCCTCACGATAAGATCTGTTATGTTTATATGCACATTTTATGTATTAATAAATTTATTTTTGTGTATTAGTACCCTGTGTGTGCGTTGTTTGAGTTATCCCGCAAGGTTGATTCTAATAGCCATCAGAAGAATCATTTTGTGACTACAATTAATAATTGTCCCAGTAAATGCAAAAACCCTTACATTTACTGGTGCCTCGTGAGAGGATGCCTACAACGGTTTCAAAATAAAAAAACATCAAACCTTACATTGGATGAAAACGTCATGATTGTTTCACAAGGATGTGAACTTTGAACGTTTTGTGATATTTAGAAATACCAACAAATTCAATATAGTGTCGATAATATTTATTATCAGTAATAACGACAGTAGTGGCAGTACAGTAGCAGTTTAAAATTATTAGTTGTTATTAATAAATCACTTAGCTTCGAACAAGTTGTGATATTTAGAAATATCAAAGATATCAATATAGTGTCCATAATATTTGCTATTTTAATTTTTCAAAGAAATGTTTTTTTGTTAAAAGAAATCTCATGGTGACAGCTGGGTTCCAACCCCAGACCTCAGGCATGCAAGGCACCCGCTTAAGCCATTACGCCACACACGTGAGAGAAAGCTAAACTGATGCAGACATTTCCAAATAAAATTGTACTACTGTGATAATTTGAGCTATAGTATATTAATATAATCATATCATTATTAATTTCTTTAGATACGCGATTCCATATTATGTTGCGTATTAATCACATTTTGAAAAGTATGCCTTTTTTTACTGCGATAACAAGCATATTTACAGAAATGGTTAAAACATTATAACTTTTTATGAACTATATAAACTTAATATAGTCAGAAGGAGCACCTAAAAACTTTTCCAAAATAACCACTAAATAACCACAAACAAAACAACCACATTAACTGAATGAAAGACTTGGATGCTTAAAATGTTTAGGAAGAAAGTGGAATACCGGTGTGTATTTTTTATTTAAACTATGAATACCAGCCATGTATAGTTTACATAATATGTTTATGTTCCTAAATTAATATCGTTTATGACCTTCAGACGCGTTATGCTCCTCTTATTTTTATGCTCAGCTACTAAAATTTCCCTTTAGTTGTAAAATTCCATATAAATATTCAATACTAAGCAGATTAAAACATGCACAGTAAAGAGATTAAAGTATTATATAATTTCACTAACAACCAATGCACCACGAGTGCCCTTGTCGGTCATTTTGGCCAGCCAAATTACGTACCGCGGTACAATGCAGTGAACTGTGGGTAATTTCAGACGGTATGTGATTGTACCGTGCATTTTGAATGGCTGCATCTGTATGATGTTGAAGTTTCTCAACATATCCATAAAATGTGTGTGCTTCACTCTGTAGTCGGGACCAATTTTTTTTTAATTAGAAATGTTCTAATGTTGGAAAGGTGTTGAAAATAGAAGCATCTTGTATATTTTGGTTGCCCTTTCTAAGTGGACTGTTTTTGTTCTGTCTGCTACAATTCTACTAACTTGTCCACAATGCTTAGTATAACTATCTTCCAGCATCTTCCTGTGTAGATCACTTTGTAATTGTCAATGTTAAATTTTATTTATCATGTGAATGTTTAATTCCTGATTTTGTCAAAGTCAGTTTATAAATACCTTACCATTTCTTCTGTGTTTTCTCCTTCCTTATTTTACTAAATGTAACTATTTTGTTAACAAGACCACACTCATATACACTCATATACAGTATATATACACAAGAGCAATGGGCCAAAAAAGAACAAACTAATTTTCCGCCAGACATAAGTATGTCAATATTAACTAAAACATCAAGTGACTCTTAAGGGCTAAATAAATCAGACAATTAAATAAATTTCATTTATAAAATTGAAGGAAAAATATTTAGTCTAAACTAGATATCCTAGTTGGTTTCAATTACACACACACACAAAACATCACCCACTTCATAATGTTTTGCACCATCAAAACTCTCTAGCTCAAATGTATGTGTGCTTGTACTATTATTGAGTTTCACAAGATTTGAACACATCAAGAAACATTTTACTCATATACTGGAACTCTTTAAATCATTTTGGTTTTGGTATGGTATATGAAAAAAAGAGCAGATGGACACTTTAGACAGGTAAATTAGATAGATCTTGGGTGTGTAACTCCTGGAGAACCTGAAAATGATTGTTTTTGCAACAACCAAGCTCTGTTACATAGTAGCTGTAATATTTAATCTACAGAATATTTTAATATACTACTTCTGTCCTCTGAGGTTCATTTTAAAAGTAACTGCCTTAAATGAAGTGAAGGTTTCAAGTAATCAACTGTAAAGGAGCATCAGAAAAAACTTCCGAAGTGCCTTCCAGATTAATTTAATGAAATTAATTAAATTAATTTATGAGATTAATGAAACTGGAGGAAACATAAAAATGACTTGATTGGATAATGTTCCTTGATTAAAACAATTCTAAAAAAACTTAATACTGTATTCATAATAGTCCTGCACAGAGAAAAGTCATATTTGTAATAAATCAAAGACTCTATGATCACAATGATTTACACTGCTAAATAATCTAATAAATAAAACCCAAGAACAAATACACAATTACATTTTGCTAGAAGTGCAAAGGTAGGAACTGCAGCTATATTGATGCCTCTGAAGATTTGTCTCCCTGGATGTGGTGAATGTTGACCCCTGGGCCACAATATGCAACAGAGCCTACATATCATCAAATTATGATCACATGTTTGGGTGGAATATCACTTTTTGGCTTGCAGAACCCCTCTAGCTTCCTCTGATATACTGGTTATCACCTTTTAAATAAGCTTGCTCAGTTCCAAAATAAAAACAGTTATTCACTTAGAGTCATTAATAGCACCATCCAATTAATTCTTATCTTCCCGCAGAAGAGTTCTTTGACCATAAAGAAAAACCTGACCTTCTCTTTCCAGGACATCTGCCACAGTAAACTGGCCTAACTTACTGTATTTATGACCAGTCCTTCAGTTAATCAATTCAGAAGCGTGTCCCATTCTCCAAAGAGTCATACTGTAATGGTGCAATTTACCAAACTCAACCATTGGCATCCAATTGCCAACTATAATCAAGTACTCTACAAAGACTTAGAAGTAATCTAGAAATACACATCTAAAATATCCTTAATTCATTTTGGATCCATTCTGGATCTCTAATCCTTAAAACCCAGGGGTCATAACCTCTCCAATGTTAGCAAAAGCCTCAACAGTTCATATTGTTACTTTTCACTTTTTAATAAAATGTTATTGATACAAAGACAATGACAATTTACAGTATTACAACATTCTACATACCCTCAAAAAAATAAGAAAAAAGTAAAAAAAAGTGAAGAATAAAAACACTCTAAACTCCTTGTGAAAGGAAATAGGCATCACATAATAACCTACAATAATCTAACCTAACCTGCTAAAACATAACTCCGACACATCACAAACTGATTGCAATATACTTGGGTCATAAAGCCAACTTCCAAAACCTCTCAGTTTCTCTCTCCCCAGATTTTCTCAGATGGATAAGGATGTAGTCCCTCAAATAGAACAAAGAGTTCTGCATCACTTATAGAGGCGATATTTTTTCCATTCTGTACACCAGCTTTCCATAAGGCCCCCCATAGGCAACAAATGCCAGGCTCTGATTTCTTCCATTTTTGTTAGCTTCTCCAGTCTATGTCCATAGAGCACTTTCTGGGAGTCACACAGTTCAGAAAACACCTATTGGCCATTGTCCATACCTCTTTTGCAGCTCCACACTCCCATAGCATGTGATGCATGGTTTCTTCTTATTCACATCCATCTACTGGGCACCTTGATATCTTCTCCATGCCCCTGGAGTGAATCACAGCCCTTGTTGGTAAATCCCCATACACACTCTCCCAGGACATGTCTCTGTGTCTGTTCATCAGGTGAGGGTGACCAACTCTTTTCCAAATATGGGTGCAGCGCCCAGCTATGAGGCCACAAATTAGACACACTTGCTCCCTGCCCTGCACAACTAGTTCCTATCTCCTTGCATCTGTCATCCAGTGTCACATTTTCCAAATTCCATTTCTTCGGAAAGGTCTCTATTATGGTATACGAATATGGGAGGTTAAAAGCAACAGGTACCATTGAAGGAATCTCCAAAACTTTAATTGTCTTCAAATAAAAAGTACACAGAAAATGAGACATAAAGGATACCTACCCCCTATTTCCCACAGCTAAAGACAGAGGCATCGACATATACTTGTACATTACGAAACCTCCCTAACTTCCCTCCTCACACTCTCCCACTTTGACCTCTGAAAAATAAAAAAATAGCCCTCTTTTAAACCAATAAAACAGATCTTGGTGCCATAAAGGCAACACCAATAAACTATAATAAGGGTAAAATTATATCTTTAACTACCAAATCGTACCCTCCATAGACAATTTCTACAAACTTCACAGTCCAATCTTCCTTTTGACCTTCCCCACCACCCCCTCCCAATTCCTGCTTTCCATCCCATTACTGTTAAATTTTACTCCTTTATTTCATCTCTACGAACTGTAACTCCCACATGTTCCTCTTCAAACCAGTTTCTGAATTGCTTTAACTCACATTTACTCTTATTCAGCTTAGCCACTGATGCTCTGCCGAACTCATTTGTTACATCCAAAGTTTTCTTAACCTCCATACAATCTGTACAAAAAACATTTACATCATCCATGTACAGTACAGTTCTCACCTCTGAAGAAAGATGTGAAGACAGGTTTAAATTAAATCCTTTTCTGTATGAGGTTTAGACTTCTAAACAACAAGCAGGAGTTTATGGCAGGAAAGGGGGTTAACCGATAAGGATTCCAGATGCGAGCTAAGAACCCCCTGGGGATGTAATCTTAAACTGACCATTTGGCCAGGGTCTCTTAACTGGCCAAATACCATGACCCCCCTCTTTACCATAAGACCGAGTGACGTCAGAAGCAGAAAGAAAATACTATATAAACTAAAAGTTTGTACCGGCACATTGAACAATACTTCGGTTTTGTTGTTTCTTGCGGGAAACAAGACTTCGGCTTTATTGTTCCTGGCATGCAATAAAATCATCTGTTTAACTTCATCTCGGGATCCAGAACCTTATTCTTTCTGTTACAACAATTTTGGCGTAGTCGGCAGATGCTCCAGAAGGCGCAGCACGATCAGCGTGCACATTACTAAAAGGTAAGGACTCCTCTTTTTAAAAAAAAGTCAAGACTCTCTCGTCTGACCGATTGGCAAGTCTCTGCTCCCTGCGAGAATCGCCCAAGATCACGAAGTAAACGTGAGTTCCTGGATTCCTCTGGCCCAGGGAAGACACCGGTGTATGTAATGGGTGGTTTGCTGTAAGCCCAGAATCTTGGTCTGGCAGGCAGTCCGCGGTATTGTGCACAAGCGTTCGAAACTGGTGTATGCCTTAATTGCGTGTGGAGTTTTTGAACGGGTTTGGACTGTTACCACGGAGCTCAGAACTGGGTTGGGCCTTAATTGTGCACAGGAGTTCTGAAGCTGAGTTGTGCCTTAAGGTAGGCACGTAATCCAGAACTGGTTTGGCCTTAATTGCGTGCAGGAGTTCTGGGGCTTAGGACTGGGTTGGGCCTTGTGTGCCCAGGAGTTCTGAAGCTGAGTGGTGCTTTAAATGCACGAATAATTCAGGACCGGTTTGGCCTTAATTGCGCTCAGGGGTCCTGAGATTAGCTACGTCTTGATCGTGCACGGAGTGGCGTGGCGTGGTTTTTTGTTTTAAAGGGAACAGGAGAGAAGTAGATGATATATATATGTATGTTTTTGGTATTTTCCTTGTTTGTGAATACATATACACACGCACGACACTAACATAAACACACCTCATAATAAAAGAGCAAAACACTAAGTAGCAGGATTTAAAGGACACTGAGATCCAAGAATAGCCCTGATTGAGCTCAGTGCTTAAGTCCACCCCGGGGCAAAAGCAGCGATGCTGGCATTCTAGGGATGGTGAATTACTGATCAAGGAAGGGAGTTCTCGAGGTCTCGTTTCTTGCCTGTGAACAGTGCTGTGTAAGTCCTCTCTAAACACTCTGAGAGGCATTTAGATCTGGAGGTAACAGACGCCTTAGCTGAATGAGTGCAGGAATGCACAGGATATCCAAAGTGAAAGCATCCCCCTACTGTATGAGCTGTTACCTCACACATGACAAAGTAACTCTTAAAGAGACCGAACATGTGTGCTAACTGATGGTCTGAGAAAGTAGTGTAAGGGTCCGTTTATATATCGGAAAAATGTAAGTTGACGGAAAAGAAGGAGAAAAATATGGGAAAAGCTGAGTTTGGCAGAGGGAGTTTGGGGCGAAGACGCCTGTAAAGAAAGCATATGAGTATTGGCAAAAGCACAAGCATGTAGCTGCCACCCTGGTGCACGGCCTGCATCAGTGGTGGCAGATACATGAGAGAAAAAAGAAAGAGAAATTGGAATGTGATTACTTAAAAGTGTGTTTACAGGAGAAAAAAAAACCCGAAAGAAAAGATACTTAACTCGCTACAAAGAGTATAAATCTTAGAAACAAATAGACAGGCTGACCAGGGGAAATCTCCGGTTTACAATTAGTGTAAACAAGAATATAAAATTATTTATTAGAATATATAATTAAAAGAAACTGCAGAAAGCACATGCAAGATGAACCCTGTGGTTTAACTGACAGGGAAGAACAGTGAAAAATGTATTACCCTTCTAAGAGTTCTGTCTGGGGAGAATAAACAGTCTTGTGAGATTTGTTTATCTAACGATTAGATCCTGTAAATCCCTTGTAGCCTCCCCAAGTCTGTCCCAGTCCAGTGCATAAAAGGAGTTAAACCTAAAATGTACTGTAAATGGGGTGTCAGTTTCTCTGTTATGGGATACTGGAGCACTACTGTCATGCTTGTTTCACTCCTCTGTTCAACAGTGTGCTATAGAGTGCTATAGATGGGGAGACGGCAGGAGGCCACAGGAGTATTGAGGCAGCGAGTTTTACTTGCAGAGTACCAGATTTTAACATTGATTTTAACATTCACGTGCACTTATCACATGAATGTGGGTGGTTTTATCCCAGATCTATTGGATTGAGATGTTATGCAGCATTACAAGGAATGACTATCCAGAACAGGGTAACACGTGGCTTCAACTGACTGTGATCACTCAGTATGTTGATGGTATTCTGAGTGCTTCCCCTGATGAGGAAACCCACAAGTCTGAGTTGCTTCAGGTTTAGAGTGTCTAATATTAAGCAGTTATGATAAGGCTCTTTTGTGTCTAGCAGTGTGTAATTTTAACAGGGCCTGGGTGCAATGTTTTTACTGGGTGAGCACAACTTTTAACAGATCTGCTTAAGGGGGGAGTGCAGTACAAGGACAAGATTGCCTTGGTTCCAGCAGCAAAAGCAGTAATAATTTGAAACAAGCTCTCTTACAGGTGCTGAGACTGGGGTTTCCTCAGATGGATCAACCATTCCTTTGTATGTAAGTGTGGAAAAAGGGTTCTGGGCAGCTGTGCTGATGCAGGAGCATGGAGGTAGGCACTATTATACCATTAGATGCTGTAGACAAAAGGTGGGGGACCGTGAAAATTTTACAAAATGTAATACTGTTTACTGATGGGTCCTCTCTGGTGCATGAGGGAGAACAGAGAACAGGCTGAGCTGTTACAACAGAATTCGAGGTGCAAACGACCGGAAAATGCCCCTCCACTGCCTCAGCGCAGCAATCCAGTTTAGAGCCCTTATGGAAGATTGTAAAAAGAAAAATGTTAAAGGGTTACTATATATGTACTGTATATAATGTATTTGTTGCATGTAGGCCACAATTCTGGATGGCTGGATCTCTTACAACGGCAGGGACTCCAGTTAAGAATACTGGGCTTGTCTCTAAACTGATTTGTAGTTTTGCAGCTGCCGACTGAAGTAGCTGCAGTAAGGTGTAAATAACACAATAAATGAAGAATTCCAGTAACTCAAGGTAACAACCATGCAGATGCAGATGCCAGACGAGCGGCACTAGGAGAGCAGGAGTCTGAGACTCCTGTGAAACCTCTATTGGGGAAAAGGGAGAATTCAGGTTGAGGCCTTTAATAGATGTTTAATAGTGGTTAGAAAAAATATGTAAAGAATGTGGGGTTGTATGATGATGGGGTGTGGGCTGGCGGATACCCAGGTGTATGACAAAGATGATCCCATGGTGCGGACTGCCCTGCCCCTTGGATACTCATCTAGGGCCATACTACACTGGGAAGGTGTGCCAGGCTGTAATCGCCTCACTAGGGGTGAGGTGGAAATTACATTGCCCCCATCACCCACAGTCTAAAAGACCAACAAAGGAAATATCAACCGAAGGAACACCGTGGGTAGATGCTCTACCTGCAGTCCTGTGCAGTCTGTGGGCTGGGGAAAACGGAACTGTGAGACTAAGCCCATTTGAGATCATCACGGGCAGCCAAAAAAACTCCCTGGAGGCCAAGTTTGGCTAACGGACTGTTGAATTTACTAACTCTCTATTACAGTATTGTAGGTTTGTTAACTGAAGCGGTGCACAGGGCTCGTGAACAGGTGCTGGACAATTGGGGACCTCCAGTAACAATACCGGATACCTGGCGAGTGGGTGTAGGTGAAGAAGAGATACCCTGCCAGACGTTGCAATTCTGCTGGGAGGGACCATATCAAGTGCCACTAACTACTGACTGTGCCATCTGAGTGACAGGATGAGATCGCTGGACCCACGCATCGCACTTTCACCAAGCCACGGCACCAGAGTCTGAGTGAACAGAAAGAAGGATGTTGTTACCATTTCTGTGTCTGATGCTTCCTAAGGTGGACCAACAGTGTGCTTGTTAGGCCTGAGGAGCATTACTGGGGATATGGTATCAATACATTCCAGGCGTTGGCATATGTATCAGCAAAAAAATCAGCGTTTGGGTCCTGGGGTGGAACTTCATTACAGTGTTTATTTGTAGGAATAGTATTGCTCATATGTATGATTGTAACCATCACGTGCACAAAAACATGTATCACATCTTGCTATAATCGTGGAACACACAGTGTCATGGCAATGCATGCCTGTTCACCTAGAAAGGAAAGATCTGCCCTGACATTGTTTGTGTAAAAAAATAGGCTGCACTGACGTATGCCATATTTTATAAGGGGGGAATGAAGAAAGATGTGAAGACGGGTTTAAATTAAATCCTTTTCTGTATGAGGTTTAGACTTCTAAACAACAAGCTGGAGTTTATGGCAGGAAAGGGGGTTAACTGATAAGGATTCCAGATGCGAGCTAAGAACCCCCTGGGAATGTAATCTTAAACTGACCATTTGGCCAGGGTCTCTTAACTGGCCAAATACCATGACCCCCCTCTTTACCATAAGACCGAGTGACGTCAGAAGCGGAAAGAAAATACTATATAAACTAAAAGTTTGTACCGGCACATTGAACAATACTTCGGTTTTGCTGTTTCTTGCAGGAAACAAGACTTCGGCTTTATTGTTCCTTACATGCAATAAACTCATCTCTTTAACTTCATCTTGGGATCCAGAACCTTATTCTTTCTGTTACAACACCTCTAAACTCCCTCTCCCAGGAATCTTAATCCCATCAATCCCATCCTCCATTCTCAAGGCCTGTGCCAGTGGTTCTATACAACAAACAAAAAGGAGCGGAGATAACGGACAGCGTTGATAGACTCCGCAGTTCACATTTACAGCCTTTGACTTAAGTCTGATAACCATTATCCTACTTTCTATACCCTCATGTAAAACCTTACCCAAGCAAGAAACCTGGATGAATCCCCCATCTTTTGGGGTACTCTAAACATACTCATGTGAGACACAGTCATAAGCTTTCTCAAAATCCAAACTTAGAACAGCTAACCTAATGTTCCTCTCCCTCGCATAACAAATTAGATCTTTGATCAGTATCAGGCTGTCCGTGATCTTCCTCTCTGCCACACCACAAGCTTGATCTGGATGAATGACCTCCTCCAAGACAGATTTCAATCTAACTGTTAGACACTTAGAAAACTATCACAATTCAAGGGAGTTATGGATCTCCAGTTAGCCAGGCCTGTCTGATCAATTTTTTAAAATAATAAAATTGTAACCCCTGTTCTAAAACTATCTGGCAGACCATCTGAAAACACAAATTCTTTAAAAATATCCAAAAGATCCAATCCTAAAATATCCCATAAAAATGCATAGAAAACTCAATGGGTAAACCATCTAGCTCTGGAGTCTCCCGTTTTAAAAGTCTTCAAACTTTCTATTATCTCATCCACAGAAAAAACCTTTGAAAGAATTAACTTACACTCTTTAGAATCACATTCACAAATATTTCTAACTCACTTGACACTTGTTTCTTTCCAAACAATTCCCCATAAAAATCCTCAGTTACAGTCAGCATGTCTTCTGTCGAAGAAGACGTCCCTTCCCTTCAATTCTGTCATTAGACCCCCCTCCACAACAAATTTCTTAAAAAATAATATTTTTAATTCTTAAACATTTTAAGAACATTTTTTGCCCTCCTCTAACTCTTTCACTTTGCTTCGAAACATGATTTTCTTAATATTTCCATAGATTTTCAACAAGTCACTCTGTAATTCTTTCATTTCCTCACTGAAGTCCCACCCCATCCATTAATTTAAAATACCTCTGTAATCTCTTTTACAATCCTTTTTCAACCCTCCATAACCTCTCCCTTTGTTCTCTCCCCATCTCTATGAAGAAAGATTCTGTGCTCTCCTTCACCTCCTCCCACCATTGTACTCTTGTATTCTTCCTGTTGTTTTTAAAAGGTAAACCACACTCTTGTAACAACACAATATCAGCATTCAAATAACTCAGAAATGATAATATACTGTAGTCATTGCCCTTAACTTGGAGAGAATGCTTCTCGCATTTATTGACACAATATAAGAGCCTTAATTAAAACAGGATTAAGGGAGACTAAACCCTCTGGTGTAATCCTACAATCAACAATGACATCTACTATTCAGGGCCTTTTCTTTTCCCACTTTCTTTCTCTTTCTCCACTACCCAAAGCACAGCTCTCTACCTGCCCTCCTTCAACATCTGGCCCTGTAACCTGGTCAGCAGGACTACACACATATGGGTCCTCCGACTCCGTGAGAGAACCTGCCATGGATTTTGGATTCTGGATTCCAGACTATTCTGCCAGCTATCTTGCCTCACTTGCCTCACATTCCCACTTGGTAGTGAATCTTTTTCTAAATCTGATGTCTCAGCCGGATCTTTTAGACTGCACCTTATGTTCTGTAGTTTCAATTTGCTCCCCTTCAGTCACCAAAGATATCTATCAGAAGAAATACCACCAGTCAAATCCAATTCCACCTCACTTTCCACATCACTACTATCCTTTTCATCTACATTCTTTTCCCCCTCACCACCTCCTGAACTCTTCACATCCTTTCCATTCTCACTACTGTCTCCATCATCTCCCACCACCAATTCCTGTTCTTCATCCTGTTCCATAACCACTATTCCAGTTCTCAATGCTTCTTCAAACAGGTCCTCTGACCTTTCCAAGCCTTATTTTGGCTTATTTGGTGAAACCTCTTTTAGTTTTTTTAATGATTTTTTTCAATATGGCACAATTAGACATGCGATACACTGGGATAATGGGGTCTTCTTCATGACTCAATAGCTTTTTAAGCACAACACCCACAGTATTGCAACTAATTGTTTTACACTCTAGACAGGCCCTCTGACCTTTCACAACCTTGTGTTGGTTTGTGAATCTTTTCTGTGATGTTTTAGATTTTTGGAATACTGCACCATTAGACAGGCAATACACTAGCAAGTTACAACATCAAAGAGGCTAAGGAATTTCTACGGCTGACAGCTCCACATAATCTTCCTTTTATAACTAACCTCATTAGATCTCTCAACTCTAAACTCGACCAGTTTCTCACTACAGAGAAGGACAAAAAACTCATCTACAGAAGAAACCATCTACACCCAAAACACCTTCACCAATCCTAACTTTGTTGTCACTATACCCGACCTTTCCCTCTCACAGGATGAGCGATCCCTCCTCAGCAAAGGCCTCAGTTGTGTACCAGTTCCCAGGAAGCTGGACATCCCCCAGACCAATGTCGACCACAACAGCTTTTACCGCAGGATCCGTCTCAGAGCACCTTTTGCTGACGATTCCTCTTCACAGGCAGCTGACAACAATCCGGTTATTGATGTCATTAACAACATTAATCCCAAACAGAGCTGTTGGACTCCCCCCTCTGGCCGTTTTCCACCAGTCGATTATTTCATTAACCAGTGCACCAGTCAAGCTCCCAAGGCACTCTCTATACCCAGTAAACACAGGTCCAACCTCACCGAAGGAGAAAATCAGGCGCTCCAGTCTCTCCGCAACAGAGATGATATCGTCATCAAACCAGCAGACAAAGGAGGTGCTGTTGTGGTGTGGCGTAAGGACCTATATATCTTTGAAGCCTCTAGACAACTAACTGACACTTCTGCCTACCTCACTCTCCAACAGGACCCTACCACTGACTACCAAAAGGAAGTGGTATCCACCATTTCCTTTCTTATCAGCAGTAATGAGCTCCCCCAGGAGGCGAACCGGCTCATCATTGAACATCTGCAGGTATCTCAATTTTACCTCCTCCCCAAAATCCACAAACCGGACACCCCTGGATGCCCCATCGTATCAGCATGCAACTGTCTGACTACTTACATCTCAGCCTTTCTCGACAGCCTCATGAGACCGCTGGTTGAAGGTCTTCCCTCATACATCAAGGACACCAACCACGCGCTCCAACATTTTAATGATTTCCAATTTCAGGGCACCAAATGCTACATTTTTACCATGGACATCACATCTCTTTACACCGTCATTCCCCATAATGACGGCCTTACAGCTCTCAAGCACACGCTGGACAAACGCACAGTGCTTGATCCACCCACCCACACCCTGGTAAGCCTTGCAGAATTGGTCCTCACACTGAATGCATTCTCCTTCAATAATCTTTTTTACCAACAGGTGAGTAGAGTTGCCAAGGGCACCAGAATGGGACCCACCTACAGTATGCAAATATTTTTGTCAGCTGGGTAGAAGAACGCTTCTTTGCTTCCTACACTGGCTATATCGCTGACCTCTACAAGCAATACATTGACGACTGCGTCGGTGCCGCCACATGCTCCAGAGACCAGCTTGAGTGCTTCCTGCATTTTTTCACCGACTGTGTTTCAAATGTTTGATTAAAAAGTAAAAAAAAATTACAGCTTACACAAAGATTCTAAGATGATCACAAGGAAGTGTACTGCATGTCTAATGGTCTAACCCCATTACCCCCATTTTGATTAAAAGTGCAAACACGTGTTTAATTAACTGCCTTTATTGATTCACAATCTGACAATGCAATG
Source organism: Atractosteus spatula (assembly GCF_055471065.1). Taxonomy (NCBI): domain Eukaryota; kingdom Metazoa; phylum Chordata; class Actinopteri; order Semionotiformes; family Lepisosteidae; genus Atractosteus; species Atractosteus spatula. Next base: position 28,063,831 of record NC_142714.1, on the reverse strand, counting down.
TAAATCATCTTTGTCTTCTAAGTCCTTTAATAAACTTTGAGAATAGCTTTCTCAGCATTTAGATTTAATTTTTATACCATCATTAAACAAAGCAGGAGCATATTGTATTTCCTCAGGGGATCACACGTGAAAAGATTAGATTGTAATAGTTTTTTTAATAAATTTTAGAAAAATCTATACAAAAAAGTTTATTTATTTAATACCAACTTATAGTTATATTAATAGAGATAAGAATTCAAGTTGTATACTGTTCAGACTGTATTACACTGTATTACAGTTCAAGGTGTATTTACATAGCTGATAGTATTACTGTATTAAAAGATACAGTATACAATTGGAGTGAAGGCCGTGAAAACATTTGTCAGTCTGTCCGTGGGGGGAAGGGGGACTGTCTTTCATTGGAAGGTTCACCTATTCTACTCTGAGAATGTAGAGAGGGAGGAAAAGTCCCCGTGTTCATTTTTTTCACTGACAAAGCTGTGTTGTGTTAACAAAAACTAACAACTGACCTTCTAAACTTACGAGACTATTTGGTTTATGTTCAGGTAGATCCAGATTCAAAGCTGATCACGAGGAAGAAAAATCACCCTTTTTTCGCGCATAAAAAGTAACTTTTTTCTGTGTTTTCTCACGATTAGGGTTTTAATAAAACATTAAGAAAGTGGAATACAGTAATACTGCCAGCTATATAAATACATGTACAGTATTTAGATCCTTAAATTAATATTGTTATAATTTCTTTAGATACTAGATTCCATACGTGTGTAGCGGCAATGCTTGTTAATAAGACAGAATTATTAACAATAATAATTGTGGTGCTTTCCCAAATGAGGCCCCATCTCTCTGTTCATCTCTGTGGTGCAGCCACAGAGAAACTATTCATGCAGGCTAATTTAAAGATGTTTTCTTTTGATAAGGGACAGCTCCCAAAGGGGGATGCACTTAGCTAAGCCTGGCTATCATGATCAATGGTCATCCATTGGCGCCTATCTAGGGAGTGCCAGATGGACATCTGGACTGCATTCCTAGGTGTCAGGAGTAAGTGACTCATATCTCACCTTGATCAACCAATCAGGGACTGGTAGGGCCGAGTAACCCACGTGGGACTCTGATGCCCATGGAACTTTCAGCCAATGAACGAGCTGAAGTTCCTCCAGGTAAAAACAGGCAACACAGAGGGCCTGAGAGAATTCTGTGGACTTTTCTAAAGGGAAAAAAGGAGAATTCCAGGGCAGGACGGCTCAGGAGCAGAAGGCTCCCAAGGGCAGGACATTCTCGCAGCACGCCTCCTGACCATCCTGAGACTCAGCCTGGACAACCACGGAACGGCCAGTGTGTCCGAGTGCCAGAACTTTCCTCTGTCTAAGAGTCTAGAGCGGAGGTTGCCAGAGAGTAACCAGAGGATCCACCCGAGGTTAGCATCAGCAGCAAGCCTCGTGAACAGGTCAGAACTGTGGACAGCTGAATCACTATTCAGAACTAGCGCTTCATCAGGAACGAACCGGTCCTCTTCCTGACCTGCTGGGACCCACAGTCATCTTTTCTCCTGTGCACAAACTTTGCTAGTTAAAGCCAACACTAACTAGCCGGTCAGTGAGCATCAGCAGCGCACCGTCACAAGCCGCACAGCACAGCCTGGCACGGAGCAAGAGAGCGCGGATTGGACAGCAACAAGCCTGCAACTGCTTCTTTGTGCCTGCAGGAGATCTGAATCCCCAGAGATTGGATGAGTATTCAACTTCACTGCATTACAGCTCGAGAATTCAATTGTTATCCCAACCAGTTGATATCAATTTAATTCCTAAGAGTTATGTACTTGTTTTGAGTATCTAATGTAGAAGTTATAACCAAGTTCATTTATGAAACGGTCTAAATGAATGATATACCGAACGTATGTCCTCTTGATATGTGTAACTCTTCGTAACTGATTGAATATATACCTTTTGTATTCTGATAACCCTCTCGATAAGATCTGTTAGGTTTACATGCATATTCTATGTATTAATAAATGTATCCTCGTGTATTAGTACCTGTGTGTATGCGTTGTTTGAGTTATATCGCATGGTTGGATTCTAAAGCCATCAAAAGAATCAATTTTGTGATTTACTGCTACAATTAATAATTGTCCAAATGCCCAAACCCTACATCTAATTTGGTGTGCCTGGGTGGGCGTGACACTACACGTGATACTAGATCTTGTTTATATTAAAGTTATATCACTGGGCAGTGACTAGCCTCAGAAGAGGACAAGGACAAGCTGTAAGCGATTCGGGCACAGAGGGGTTACAAAGAGATCAGACAGGCAGAGGGAATGGGGGGGGGGTGAAACTGTTACCTGTCCTGGATAAAGAGTTAAAAGCTTTTAACTCTACTTCAGACGTGCACATCTCCATACCTGCATGTAAAGATCATGGTTCATGATGGGTGAATGAGTCGGATTAAAAATAAAATGTGTTTACAAAGAAAGCAGAATACAGTAATCAGCTGGGGATTCAAACCCTGCCCTCCAACGTCACTGCCAGCTGTGTTAGCCAGCTGAGCTAAAGGAAGAGCTCTCCTCAGCCCTGCAGGTGAGGTCCCTGCTAACTATTCAGAGGGAAAGGCGGTGACATCACCGCGCTGGCAATCCAGGACTTTAGATACGAGCGAACGTATTCGCAGAAAAGGTTAAAACATTATCACTTTTCACAAAGTATATAAACTTAATATGATCAGAAGGAGCATGTAAAAACGTTTCCATAATAACCACATGTAAGACTTTGATGCTTAAAATGTTTAGGAAGAAAGTGGAATACTGGTGTGTATTTTTTCTTTAAAATACCAATACCAGCCATATACAGTTTGTAATGTATGGATTTCTATATTTATGTCTTTATTTAGTGGTTACATTAGTGACAAATGCTAAACTTTTAGCTTCAGTAACGCGTACGCTGTATGGCCGACATTACATACATGTTTGTAATGACAATATAGTGTTGATAATATTTACTGTCAGTAATAATATCAGTTGCAGTTTGAAATGATTCGTTGTTATTAATAAATGACTTAGCTTCGAACATGTTGTGATATTTAGAAATATAAAAAATGTCAATATAGTGTCCATAATATTTGCTATTTTAGTTTTTCAAAGAAATTTTTATTTATTAAAAGAAAACCCATGGCGACAGCAGGGCTTGACCCACAGACCTCAGGCTTATAATGTACACACTTAAGCCATCGTTATTAATTTCTTTAGATATGCGATTCCATATTATATTCCCTATTAATCAAATTCTAAAAGTACGCTGTGTTTACTCCGATAACGAGCGTATTTGCAGAAAAGGTGAAAACATTATCACTTTTCACAAGGTAATATAAACTTAATATGGTCAGAAAGAGCATGCAAAGACGTTTACAAAATAACCACATGTAAGACTTTGATGCTTCAAATGTTTAGGAAGAAAGTGGAATACTGGTGTGTATTTTTTCTTTAAAATACCAATACCAGCCATATACAGTTTACATTATATATTTATGTTCCTAAATTAATATCGTTTATGATCATCAGATGTGTTATGCTCCTCTTCTTTTTATGCTCAGCTACTAAAATTTCCCTTTAGTTTTTTTCTTTTCACTACCGACCAATGCACTATGAGTGTCCCTGTCGGTCATTTTGGCCAGCCAATCATGTACCGCGTGACGTATGACGTGAGTAGTTGCGTGCAGTACGGGTTTGTACTGAGCACTTTGAATGGCAGCATCTGTATGTTGGGCATAGAAAGGTGAAGCTCATATTCAGAAAACACTCATGCCCATTGAAATATTGTAGTTAGTCTATTATGCTTTGGCCAGGAATGGACATTCCAGGATGACAATGATCCAAGATATTCATCCAAATCAACAAAGAGATAGTTTATTGCTATCAATATACTGCAATTAACCAATGGCAATAACCATTGCCATTAACATCCCAAACTCCAGACCTCAGTCCAGTCAGTTGTTTGTAAATAAAACTGAAGGCGGCAGTTGGCAAACAGAAACTATCAAGTTAATCCATATCCACAAGAGGATTTACAAAATAAATTTTTATAAGTATAAATTATAATAAATATAAATATGTATCTAATATTTTTACTTAAATTATGACACATTACTTTTCTCTGTGCAATATTATTACAATTACAATAGAACATTTTTTCTATTATTCCAGCATGATATTATCCAATCTGTCAGTAAATTGGTTAACTAACTACTCAGTCTACAACACAAGCCAGAAGACACTAGACCATCCAGGAATTAATTGAATTGAGACTCCTGAAGCTGGAACTTTAAGCCTTAAAAATAGAAAATAATTCTTCTATTTTTTGTGGTGGTCAACAGTAGTGCTGAATTTGGATTATCTTCTGATTCAGTATTTCTATACATTGTTTACTGCACATAAATTTATTTTGAATACCAGAAATTATGAATACACATTTCATTCATACCTTTATATTTCGTATGTATGGATTCATCAGTTTTTGTAGCCCAACACAAAACTCTTCATACTGTTGGAAGATGCCTTACCAGGTTTTCTTGTGCTCGAGTTGTTGACCAGCTGCTTAATCCACAGAGTTGGAGCAGTGATCTCTGCTAAGAAAAATGATTTTTCAGCACCTGTATAATTTTTAACCCAAGGAGACCATTTTCAAAATACAACAGGTTATTTAGTTATTTAAATGTGCAGAAGTTTAAATTTCTGTTTTCTTCATCACAGAATTTGTAGTGTTTTTAGACAACCCATGGCAAACATCCAACTGATTTAATCAGCTTTGGGGGGTGTCCCATGACCCGAAGTAAGATGGCTTGAGTTTGAGCCACGCTCCACCATTTCTTCATTTTACTAATTTCCCTCCATTTTATTTTACTTTATTACTAATTGTACGACTTATTCCTAACATGTCAGTGATGTAGAAGGTGCAGGCTTTTCCTCTATTTTCTAATGCATGAATGCACAGGAGCTCCTCAAAGAAAGAAAAACTTCCCACCACGGGGAAAGCCCACTGCCACCCACAGGCACTGGATCTCGTACTGGTTGAGATCAGGGTCATCTGCTCACGTTTGAGCACCATTGATGGTCATCTCAACTCAATCAATGTCTCAATGTATGCATTGCATGGGTCCATAACTATCTTAACAGAAAAAGCTAATAGAAATGAGGCATGGGTGGAAGAGGTGGAAAATTGGATTTCTACAGAGCATGATGCCAGATGAACCCATGAAATTCAACTGAATTCAACAAATGAGACAGATGCAAGAAAAATCCAGCTTTTTCTACCATAATTTCTTTAAGGTGGTCATGAGGAAGTGATGGGAGTTTGACCCAGTGAGGAAAACTCTTGACCATATCCAGAATATGTTCAGAGGTTTTGCTTTTCCTGGCTAGACTATGCTGTATTCACAATAGTATTTATTCACCTCTCCAGCTTCTATGAAAAACTTTATTTTCTTATTTATTTTTATTTTTTATTTCATTTTCAAGAATCAGTGGATTAAGGTAAATGGAAGAAATAAATTAGAATATTGTAATAGTATATGAAATGATCAAGCTATGCATTACAACATTAATAAGAGTATAAATCTTCTGCTTCAAAATAGTACAGTATCATTTACTTTTAATATGGTGTAATTTGTTATTACTTTAGTATGCTTAATATTTAATTAGTATTGCCTAGGGCCTGGTTATTAGATCTCTATTTTGTTTATGTAGCGTGGGAGTGTATTCATCTTTTGCACCATCATTTTTTGTGTGTTTTTTTGTGGGTTGTCAATGTGCACTGTTCACATATCTGTTAGTTTTTTTATTATTAGTTGGGTTTAATAACCTGTTCAGAACTGTGCATGCCCAGTCAACTGTGGACAGGGCTTGGGGTGTGGTATACTTATTTCTTTTTTTTTAAATGCTATTCTATTCTCATGTTTGCAGCATCATCAAAGCTTTTATATTAACAGATTAATCAGCATCTGCAGGCATGAAACTTAAGTGAGAATCTTGTCCTATGGTATAACAAAATGAGAGGAAAAACAGGACACTCCTACCTTCGCTATCAATGACATCATGGGCCTCCATGGTAGGAATCGGTCTGAATCCATCATCTGGAAGAAGGGCAAAAAAGAAACGAATAGGAACTACCATTATTGAGGTTAATACAATCTACTCTCTAGCACTGTTGAATGGTTTGGATTTGCAAAGGACTTGGCCAAGAGCAGAGAGAGAAAGATAAATAGATAGGTAAAGAGAGGAGGGAGGCACATAGGCCTCAGAGCGCACCATAACAATCCCCCCACCCCACCTTTCTCCCCATTCCACACACTGCCTTAGCCAGTACCCCAGAGCAGCCCTGAGCTTCTCTGGTGCTTCACACCGAACAAGGAACCATTTCTATATAAGCTGCATAATCAACACAGTGATTCGTCTACTGTTGCACCTCAGCTGCAACACCATAAACAGTGAGTGTAAACTTCTCATTTCTACTTTTTCCTGCATGGTTTTGCTGAGAGTTACCAGTTTATTCAGCAGTCTGAAATACAGACCAATACTAACAGAGTTACAGAGAATATAGATCAATACTAACAGTGTAACATACTCTATTAAACTAACTCTAGATTCACTAGATTATTTACTGTATATCCCAAGGCTCTTGTTCTTGCAACAACTAGATATAGACAACTCATAAATCATTTTTATTTGTTGAAAGCACATCATACAGCTCCAAAACTATTCAAAGCATTTTAAGTACTGAGGTTCACAACCACTGACTGAAGAAGCCTGCCATGTGTAACAGGGGTTAAAGAAATAGTGCATACTACAAAGAATGTGCATAAAGTCTTGATATAAATCCACGAATAATTTCAAAGAGAAGAAGTTAAAGCTCTGGAACAGTCAGAGCTCTGGAGTCATCACACTTGATACTAGCTCCCAAGAATAAATCTGTAGTCTGCAGGCATTCTCATTGACACTGCAGGATTGTGTTATCATCAGATTATTAATGTCATGTAATGTCATTTGCCAAACCACTTTATACCATACGGTGTCGCGGGAAGCCAGGGCCTACCCGGCAAGCAACGAGCGCAAGGCAGGGTACACCCTGGATGGGGCGCCAGTCAATTGCAGGGTAAGTGCAAGCCAGTCATACATGGGGACAATTTGGAGGCCACGGTAAAGGCCGAGGGGGGAAATTTGGCCCGGACGCCGGGATAACTCCCTACTCTTATTGAGAAATGCCTGGGGATCTTTAATGACCACTGAGAGTCAGGACCTCGGTTTAACGTCTCATCTGAAAGATGGCACCCACTACAGTATAGTGTCCCCACCACTATACTGGGGCATTAGGACCCACACAGACTGCAGGAAGGGCACCCCCTGCTGGTTCAAGTAAAACCACTTCCAGCAGCAACCATAGTTTCCCAGGAGGGGACTGGAGGTGTTACTGTACACGTAACAAAATTAATACATCTAGTAATCATGATAAAACTAAAGCTTTGTTCACTGGCTCTGTATTTTACAGTATTTACAGGATGGGCTTTGATCTCTGTTATACTGCACAATCTCTTTGTAGCACATACAGGTATGAAGAATGGCCTCTTGTTGAACTGGAAACATTGACCGAAGTGACAATAGTGCTAAGAGCAGGGGCCACCACAGACGTTATGCAAAAAGCTGTAAATTTGGTTTATAAATAGTTCACTGTTTACTAGAAGCAAGTACTAACTGGGGGTAAGTGTCAATTGGCTAGAATACCGAAATTGTCAAATGGGGTTGTGTGTATAAAAAATGCCATTGATTAATTTTGTTACTGAGCAAGCAGATAGCAGATACATTATAAACTGCAGTGATCACAAGAGCAAAATGCATCTATCTAGTGGGGCACCAACTGTTCCTTTAACAATTGTTTAGGGTTTTATTAATTTATAATTATAATATTATTTATTATATAAATACAGGTTTTTGGTACTGGATCAAAAAGGCTTACTGTCCTTGAAAATTACATCTATGGAATCTTCCATATCTATAGCATAAGCATAAAGTGCTCCTTACCTGGAGAGGCAAACCTGTATGCAAAACAAAAGGTCAACTATTAATTTCTACCACAGCTATACAGTATAATGCTTCTATACTTACAGGCATGCTGGAGCTACTGTTTCAAACCGTAGAAACTACAGTAGAAACCACACTTCGTTTTAATAAAATCTGCCTTAAAATATTTATCATGTATAAGCGGCTAAAACAATTTCTCAGAAGAAATTAACTGTTAGCATCAAAACATTGGATAACAGGATTAGAAAACCAGTGCCAATTAATTGATAAAAACAGACTGCAGGAAAGTACCTACTGTATACTGCACGGTAGGGCTGCCAGGTATTAGTAATAAAATACCTACCCTAATAAAATAAAATGTGGTACTTGTTTTCATTTATTAAAGTTCAGATTGCACAACAGCCACTTAGATTTTTAATTACCTGACCCTCCCAAGAGAAACTTTAAAAGAGGATTTAAAATAACCCTCGATTTCTCTTCTGCAGCCTGTCTCTCGTAACTTCCACTATTTGTCTATGAATCCAAAGTGATATTTTTTCCACTGAATCTGGAATACCATTTTTAAAATGTTAAAATGTGGTCCAACTCTGAAATTCTCAAATTGTTAATTCCACTCACTGCTATATCTACAAAATATTACGGATGTGGTCTGCAATCAGTGTCGGGTTTTGAAGTAGACCGTATGCAATGCGATAAGAGCTGGAGAAAACAGGATGCGTGGTACAGGAAAACATACAGGGTGCACAAATGGTGCACAAAATAACAGTGGCAGTACGTGAGACGGTGAGCGGAGACAAGAACGGCATCCAAATCCGAGCAGGTCCGAAGGCAGGTCAGGGCACAGTCCAAGAGTCCATCAACAATTAATCCACCCTCTGACGCGACAAGGTTAAAATCCCCGGGAAGAGTGAAAACACGAACACATGCAAAACATCGAGGTCCTAGGATGACAGGGTGAGTTCCTCCAGGAAACGGGAGATGTCGGGGATGAGGTTTATTCCCTCAGGAGACGTATGTAGGGTATCCTGGTGCTTGCAACATCTGCACCCAAATGTTTAGCCCCGAGGACTGGAGGAGCTAGTCTTTAAATAGCCGTACACATAACAGGGTACACCTGGGGAACTTAGCAACAATCACGAGACTAATGACAGGAGTAGTAAAGCGCCCTCTAGGGGAGGAATGTCGGGTGTGACATAAAAGAGGTATAAGCCATATGCATTATTTGTCCAAATAATGGGCCATCATTGAAGTACTCCCCAACAGGTTCTGCAGGGTGCTGATGCCACTACCCATATTTGAAGTAGGCAGGTCTGGATTCTAAAATATGGCTTACACTTTGAATGGATGTCTTTACCAATAAATGCCCTGGAAGACCAAAGCTTAAAAGATTAAAAAAGGAACAGTCTGGTGTGAGTGAAAATGATTCACTCACACCAGACTGTGCCTAACTTTATGCTTGACCATAAATTAAACTTTATCTTGCTAAAAAATAATAAACACTTAAATACATAATATTTTTCTTATAAAAAAGAAGCAAATGCAGAAGATAAAATCTCTAGTTTCCACATTTCATGCTATAAATTTATTCAACATCTTCCTGCTGAAATACTGTAACTGAAGGAAAAAAATCCTTTTTTCAATTTTTATCAACCTCATTGTGAACTGAGAAGAAAATCATCAAATAAAATTGTTGTTATTTGCAGATGCTTTAAAACAAAAAGAAGTCACTGCCCATGCCTGACAGAAACAGTGTATATATTTTCATGTTACAGCTATGTGAAAGATCCCCCTTTCTGATAGTGTGGCAAGTGGTCGCACATGAACTGTAACCGTATCTTCCCCAGATAGAACCTCTCTCGGTCGATTCCGGTTGGCCAGGTGCGCTCTTTAACCAGCTTCTTATTTACTGGCGTCCTGACTTGAAAAACTACAGAGGCTGCTACCAATATAAGCTTTTTCTGATTTGTTGTACCAAACGAAAACCTTTACCTCCGAATCGTCTTTTAAATGCTCACTGTTTTACTAAACCATTTGTAAAAAGATGACTTCTGACTGCCTCAGGAACTGCTTTTATAGGGAGCTCCAGGTGCAGCTAAATCAGTGAGAATTTGAAAAATATGACTCATCTAAATGAGATAACCCAGCCCTTGGTGATTCACCCGTGCTCGCAACACCTGCTTTGCTACAAGCTAGCTTTCATATATAAAATGCCTTACCATGCATATTCTGGTACATTATTCGATATACCATTGTCCACACTGGAAGTTCTAAAATCTCTCTGTGACATTAAAGTTTCCTGTAAACTGTGCTTACACTTTGTTTTTGAAACTTTAACTTCATTTGTTATTTATTATTTTTAGAGTAAAATGGTAAGCCATTACTAGTATGGCAGATTCTTACAGCATAGGTCTTAACGGTCTCCATTTTGCCACAGTCAATAGGAAATTCTAGCAACCATTAATGAGGCTCTGAAAGACCCAAGTGTTCTTTCATAAGAATAAAAATATTATCCAAAAGCAAGACAAATGAACTTGGGTGTATACAACCAGCACATTTCTGACATCTTTCTATGAAGCCCAAATAGAAAGCAGAGTACATTGTGTACCTAGAGCATAATGAGAATACCCAGAGCCATTCCTTCACTGCAAGCACCACAAGATAACAAAGTAAGTCAGAAAAGGTTACAAGCTGGCTTAAAACAACACAAATATGTAGTAAATGAGATCCATGCATTGCCAGGCTCTGCATTTAAATTTCATCTAAAGGAATTGTGATTTAACACTTAAAATGCAAATTTTCACAATACGGAAGTCTTTACAACATCTCGATCACATTTTTAGACTTCAAGCTGTACTTCCTCTGAAAAACTGAGGGTCACTAAGGTAAATTTACCTTTTCTGATGCCTGGGAATACAGTATCTCTGAACATTATTAATCAACTATTCTTTTGTTAACCAGATACATCAGTTGAGACCACCTGGCCAGCAAGCTCACACCACTGCAGCAAAGGAAACAAGAATGTCCCAATAAAACCAAATCAAGAGAAGAACACAAGAAAAGACACAATCATACAGAAGTGACAGTCAGTGCCTCCTATTTCTTAATGCACCAGAAGAATCATAGTGGTATAATTCTGACTTTTGTCACAGCTAATGTAACCAAGGAAGTAACCAAGAGCACTGTGGACATTGGAAACACCCTTTTAACAAGATTAGAGAATTTACAATAGTGCACAGATATTTCTCATTAAAGGTTCTGTAAATTACAATTAGCTTGTATTAGTGGAAATGAGGAATCTGACAATAAAAGGCCTAGTGGCAAATGAAATATGATATCAAATATGGCACCATGTTTTCATACATGAAGACTTAAATGTTTGGGTTTATCCTTTGTAGTTGTTTCTAGAAAGAATGATGAACTGGAATGTGACAACTCAATACTGGCATGTAATACAGAGACCTTGTGTCTCCATGCAGTCCAATTGAGATGCTTCACTGATGCGCAGTGAAATCCTGGAATAGAGTCTGAGCAGACTACCTCAGCGGTAGCATCCAGCCCAGGAATCTCTTCCCTGGTGAAACAACCCATCATCAGATAATGGGTAGCCTTGGCTACAGGGTGGAATACTGTGTCTAGCTCCCAGGAAAAAAAAGGAGGAGGCTCAAGTACAGATCCAGCCATTCAAAATGTGCGAGGTACACTCTGTTAAAACGTGGTGGGTGTGGCGTATCCAGAATCACCGCCAGGTGGAACTAATAAAGCTTAACCTCATACTATAGTAAGATCACCACATGCTGTTACTGTAAATAAAATAAAGTTGTACTGATTTTGAGTCATGTAACTAAGCAGTTAAAATATTTTGGAAACATATTTTGGACATTTGTTTTTTTTTTTTTAAAGCTTGTACTGTTCTTAAAGTGGTAATGGAAAACATACTGAACAGTATGTTGAAACCATAAAATGACAGTGAAGACATGTTACACCTTTAAGTAAGCCAGTGACTATTGTTTACTATGTTGAGACAAGGTTGTTTAACTCTGCAGAAATTATTCTGTAATAATTATAGAGCGGACACATTGTGTATCGCCTCATACACATGTTAAAATGTTCCAATGTTGATGCAATAAGGAATATATTATTAATAGTGAATGATTTTGGACAGGCTGTAAGCTCAAAGTATTACCGTGGTCCACTTTTTAAGTCTTTTTAAACATCTGCATCAGTTTAACTCATTCACCCGTGATTTTGCCTGCCCTTTTCAGCTACAGCTTAAGCTGCTAAGTGGCGCATTGGTGCAATGGGTTAGGCATGTGCTTTGTGTGCTGGAGGTCAGGGGTTCAAAGCCAGCTGTTGTCATGAGGTTTTCTTTTAACAAATAAACATTTCTTTAAAAAACTAAAATAGCAAATATTATGGACACTATATTGACATTTTTTATATTTCTAAATATCACAACATATTCGAAGCCAAGTGATTTATTCATAACAACGAATAATTTCAAACTGCTACTGTACTGCCACTACGGTATAGCTTGTGGGATGTATATTTATTTGTCCTGCATCAAAGTTTAACTCGTTCAGAGAGCCCTACATTACACACTCTAAGCATTTCATTTTGTTTATTGCTACGATATCAACAGCAATGAAGTTAAAGGAACATGTCAAAATGTTTCCAAAATAACCACAAGTGAACAAGTTGAGGGATTTGATAATAGCGAAATCAAAACAATGACCCCATGTTGCTAATCATGCATACCCAACTGAAAGGACACTTAAATCGACACATGATGATTTTGTATTTAAGCATTTCTTAATGGAAATCTTTAAGTTAAACAAGGGATTTTTTTTTTACAATTGCAGTAATTGGAGAACAGCCTATCAACACAATGCGCAAACGATTTTTTTTTATTTTAAAAAATGAAATTAAAAATAAGATACAATGACGTGTCCTTGCCCAACTCAAACATTGCGTGACTTTAAAAGCTGTAAAAAATGGTTTAGTTAAAAACCACTTTTTAATTAAACATTCGAAATACTTGGATTTCATAAAAGTTGTACTGATTTAATACCTCTCGATAGTAAAATTAATATGGAGTCATGTAACTAAGCAGCGAAAATATCACAATGGGACATTTTGAAAACATCAGACGTTTGTTTTTTAAATATATATTATTGTGCTGCACCCAGGCGGTTCAAGGTCTGATAACAGAATTACTTTCTTACATAGCTTAATATATAAAAATAGCCCACTATTATAGCTTGTTGTTGGCTACAGTGTGAGTATATCTGGATGAATTATTGTAAGTGATGGTTTCGTGATTTAGGATTTCTTCACGCAATTCTTTAAGTTAAAGGAGGGAAAAAAGAGGGCTGTAGTGTCACTGCGCTGACCATGGACGAGCTGTAAACTGAAGAGTTAGAGAAGACACGTTGAATCTTGTCTTTTCAGCTTGGAATTTAACCATTACAGCGATCCTTTTGGCTATATTTTTTACATAGCTGGATGAGTAAAACTAGATTGGATTAATAACTGAAGTAAGAAAAGATATTTCACACATACTTTGAAACCATATGGCTTTGGAACAGCGGGCAGCGAGACCTAGCTGGGAGGGGGGGGCGTATTCGCTACAATACCCAGAGGCATACAATTCAAATTTCGGAATTATAAAAAATAAACCTTTGTTGAGTTTGCACGAGAGACAAAAAGTACCTTTTGAGAAGTCGTGTACTGCTTGCAAACTAGCAGATTTTGACAAACAGCTAATTCTGCTTGAAGAATTTAAAAATCTGTCTGTACTGTAGCTTTATTTGATTGAGTAGAAAGTCACCTTGTTCTTACAAGCGGGTCTGTTAAGCAGAGTTTGTATTAACACATCACACCCTTTGAATGAGTTTTAATTAACTTTGTCAGTGAAAAAAATGACCGCTTGCACTTTTCTTTCCCCACTGATAAGAGGTTACAATGTGGGAAACAGGTTTTTTATTTTACTGGGAGTGCGAACATTGAGTGAGCACTGGGGTGTACAGTGAGACAGTGAGATTACAGAGATGGATAGTTTTAGTAAATATGTTGACAAATATCTGAATTTTTGCAAGATAAAATTGTATCCAGCTGTGAATCAGCTACATGACCTTGCTCCTGTGAAATTGTGGGAAAGAGGTTTAGTGGGCAGTGTAGTGATCATAGAGTGTTTTAATATACAGTATAACAGTATAACACTGTACAGTATAACAGTATAAAACAAGTATGTTTTTTTATGTTTATAATCGCTATTCTTGCAAGTACATTTTGTATTCAGTTTGCTTCTATGTGTTAGCTGGTGTGGCAGCTGGTGGGCAAACGTTCGAGGTGAAAATTCATCCACAAGGAGTGTACCTTTAAAGCAGAGAAGACCACACCAAACTTTTTCAGCTTTATATGTTGCTCAAGCCATTTCTCTTTGACACTTTTTTAAGTCATAGAGGTGGGAAGATGCCTCCCCCCTCTCCCTTCCCTCTGCCTGCCTCACCTGTTCCCATTTTAACCATTCTGTGTCCAAATTGCAGTGGGCGAGAGAGTAGGGAGAGAGAGAAAAAGTGTTTTTTTGATAGTCAGATTTAACGTATGTTCTAAAACAGTCTTGCAAATTAATGTTTTTACAAGATGTGGAAATGCAACAATTTACCACAGTGCAAATTTTGTTTAAATAAAAGCTGTGAAATTTTTCACAAATCGCAATCTTTAGACCTGTAGGTTGCATTTGTTCACTGAGTTATTGACATCTGAAACATCGTGTCTCATAAATAGGTATTTTAATAAGCGAAGCTTATGAAAACTGAAGAAAGAAATGACTGAAAAAGATACAAGAAGTTTAAAATTATTATTATTAAATTAATACTGTTAATAATGACCAGACACATTATTATAGTTTCAGTAGTATTTTTAATACTGCTTTGTTATTCTCGATTCTAATTACAATATATACAATATCGTTTTAAGGCTTGAAGTGTCTGTTATATTGCCCCACCGAATAAAGAGTTTTGAATTAAACCGATTGAACAGTTGACAGTATTCACATTTGCCAATTCATGTTTTTATTTCATTATTAATATAAATTAACATTGAATATGTTATAATATATATACAAAAAAAACAGTGTACATCCAGCCTCCAGCAGGAAGAGTCAGATGCCTAAGCCATTATACCAATGCGCCACTTGACAACTTAAGCTATAACTGAACAGGACAAGTTTCCAAGTTTCCAAGTAATCGCGGGTAAATGAGTCAAATTGATGCAGATGTTTAGAAAGAAAGTGTACTACTGTGATAATTTGAGCTATATGAACATAATTATATCGTTATTAATTTCTTTAAATACGCAATTCCATATTATATTCCCTATTAATCACATTCTTATACAGTGGTGTGAAAAAGTGTTTGCCCCCTTCCTGATTTCTTATTTTTTTGCATGTTTGTCACACTGAAATGTTTCAGATCATCAAACAAATTGAAATATTAGACAAAGATAACACAAGTAAACATAAAATGCAGTTTTTAAATGAAGGTTTTTATTATTAAGGGAAACAAAAATCCAAACCTACATGGCCCTGTGTGAAAAACTGATTGCCCCCCTGTTAAAACATAAATCAACTGTGGTTTATCATATCTTTGGAAAGCTGAGTTCAATTTCTCTAGCCACACCCAGGCCTGATTACTGCCACACCTGTTCTCAATCAAGAAATCACTTAAATAGGACCTGCCTGACAAAGTGAAGTAGACCAAAAGATCCTCAAAAGCTAGACATCATGCTGCGATCCAAAGAAATTCAGGAACAAATGAGAAACAGAGTAATTGAGATTTATCAGTCTGGAAAAGGTTATAAAGCCATTTCTAAAGCTTTGGGTCTCCAGCGAACCACAGTGAGAGCCATTATCCACAAATGGTGAAAACATGGAACAGTGGTGAACCTTCCCAGGAGTGGCCGGCCGACCAAAATTACCCCAAGAGCGCAGCGCTGACTCATCCAAGAGGTCAGAAAAAACCCCACAAAGAACTGCAGGCTTCACTTGCCTCAGTTAAGGTCAGTGTTCATGACTCCACCATAAGAAAGAGACTGGGCAAAAATGGCCTGCATGGCAGAATTCCAAGACAAAAACCACTACTGAGCAAAAAGAACATAAAGGCTCGTCTCAGTTTTGCCAGAAAACATCTTGATGATCCCCAAGACTTTTGGGAAAATACTCTGTGGACTGATGAGACAAAAGTTGAACTTTTTGGAAGGTGTGTGTCCCATTACATCTGGCATAAAAGTAACACAGCATTTCAGAAAAGGAACATCATACCAACAGTAAAATATGGTGGTGGTAGTGTGATGGTCTGGGGCTGTTTTGCTGCTTCAGGACCTGGAAGACTTGCTGTGGTAAATGGAACCATGAATTCTGCTGTCTACCAAAAAATCCTGAAGGAGAATGTCCGGCCATCTGTTCGTGACCTCAAGCTGAAGCGCACTTGGGTTCTGCAGCAGGACAATGATCCAAAACACGCCAGCAAGTCCACTTCTGAATGGCTTACGAAAAACAAAATGAAGACTTTGGAGTGGCCTAGTCAAAGTCCTGACCTGAATCTGATTGAGATGTTGTGGCATGACCTTAAAAAAGCGGTTAAGGCTCGAAAACCCTCCAATGTGGCTGAATTACAACAATTCTGCAAGATGAGTGGGCCAAAATTCCTCCACAGTGCTGTAAAAGACTCATTGCCAGTTATCGCAAATGGTTAATTGCAGTTGTTGCTGCTAAGGGTGGCCCAACCAGTTATTAGGTTTAGGGGGAAATCACTTTTTCACACAGGGCCATGTAGGTTTGGATTTTTTTTTCCCTTAATAATAAAAACCTTCATTTAAAAACTGCATTTTGTGTTTACTTGTGTTATATTTGTCTAATATTTCAATTTGTTTGATGATCTGAAACATTTCAGTGTGACAAACATGCAAAAAAATAAGAAATCAGGAAGGGGGCAAACACTTTTTCACACCACTGTAAGTATGTGTTTCTTTTACTGCGATAACGAGTGCAAGTATTCATAGAAAAGGTTCAAAGATTATAACTTTTGTATATATGTTTATGAACTTCATATAGTCAGAAGGTGCACGTAAAAACTTGTCCAAAATAACCACAGTATGTAACTGAATGAAAGACTTTGATGCTTAAAATGTTAAGGAATAAAGTGGAATACTAGTGTGTATTTTTCATTTGAAAAGAAGCAATTGTTTCACGAACAACCAAGACACCACAAGTGCTCCTGATGGTCATTTTGGCCAGCCAATCACATAGATAATTTCACGCGGTACGGGGTTGTACCGTGCATTTTGAATGGTTGCATTTGTATCTTGGTCTTGAAACAGAATCCAGTTGCCAAGCACTGAGGGAGAACAGGAATTCAACTTCAGAGAGGAATCCTGGCATTGAGAACCAAAGACATTGATGCAGGTGGGCTTCAGAATCCTGGGTGAGATGACCACCCGGAGAGGCTGCTGAGGCGTCTGCCCGGGGAATCGAAGATCAAGAGCCAACAGTATGGAGCAAAAAATAAAACGGAATCAAGAAAAAACTTCAGATGTGAAAACTAAAAGGGGGTGAAGAGGACAATGATGAAGCACTGATGAAGCAGGGAAAGGAATAATTGGTAATTAAATTTAAAACACCTGAAGGGTTAAGAAACTTTTAGGTTGCATTAGCTATGCATCACCATCAAACATATCTTAACTTAAATGACACATACATGAGACACACATCAGCTAAAGATAATTCTGCAGAGCTCTCAATCAAATCTGCACCAATAGAAGTGGAGAAGACTGTAGACTGGACTGTATGAACTGAAGTGAGTAATGCCTAAATCCCAAAAGTTTTCAAAGAAAAGAGGACCACAACTCACCTTTTCTCCCAGAACTAGGTTGCCCCAATGGCTTATCTGTTACTGACCCTTTAAAAAGAAAGCACAGCTTTTGCACAAAACTTTCAAATTTAACTTCAAGGGTAAGTTTGTGAAATCTAGGTGATAGCAAAACAAAGTTGTCAAATTTTTGTTCTTACAATATCAACAACATATTTATTATATCACTAGGAAGTGAGTTTTAATACTATAAAACCACTTCTCAGCACGTCACAATGTGCTCCAGGTCAAATTGCTCTGGACCTCCAGAATGACTGTACAAAGCACACCTGGTGAAATCGCAAAATAACACTGTTTCCAAAATTCTGCCTCACCAAAAATCAGTGCCTTGGTGTTTGGATTTTTCATCATTTATGAAGTATTTGCAACAATGCTCAATACAAATGTACATTCTCATTATGTTAAAATGGATCATTCAAGATTATTTTATAATTTGTTAAGAATTTTATTGAGTTTCACCAGACAACAAATTTTTCAATAATTCTCAGTGAATTCACTCTTCTTGGAGGAAAGCATCCTGAGTAAGGAGTTACCTGATATACCTATATATGTGCACATTTTCTATTTCATTTTTTCGTTAATGCTTTCTTTAATATGTGTCAAATGGACAAGAAATGTTATTTCAACTAGTTATTCTTATAAAAAGGAAACTTTTTATAATACCTGACAATCCACTTGTCCCAGCATGAGTTCCCATAAATTCTCGGATGTTTCCTGCAAATGTATGTTAAAGGATTCTTTTCTCAATTAGGTATTGATTGTCCTTTATAGCAATTGATTTAACAGTGTTAATGAGAGAGTTAATAAGAAATGGCCATCCTTGTTAAGATGAAAGGTCAGGGAATGTTAGTTAAAACTTTCAGTAGTACAGTAAATGACCTGGGACTGAGGGTTGGAGTCCTGGACACTCTTGTATTTAGATATAGCATAATATAAATTGTATGAAGAATCTGTCACCAATTATGAAGAACAAAAGTGAAAATATATCTTTGCATGAAACAAAAATGAAAAATATTAGACCTTATGCAGGACAGAAGGGTAACTTAAAGAAAGGATTTAACTAGAAACAATATGTATATTCTTAAAAACTTAATGCAACAGAATCTAATATACCTTTAAATATTATGTTGTTCAGCATATACTGTCATCATAAAATCTCACAATGATCCTGTTTGTATATATACTAAACATCAATGCACTCATGTTTGAATAGGCCTACTACCTACTAAATGTTATATAACAGATTTGATTGATAAGTGCCTACATATCAAGAACTCAGTTATTTGCATCAGTGTGCAATAAAAACTTTGGTTTTATGAGTGACTATTATAGTAAATGTAACACTGAGTTGAGTCCCCCCAACAAATAACACTTTTTAGGGACTTAATAAATCAAAATCTATAAATGTGTTAATATATTTTATATAATATATTAGAAAACACAGAAAAAATAAATGTGTTAGAAGAACAAAAATGTGCATTACCAATAAAATGTTTTTCATATTTTTTTTCACAAATATAATATTGCTCAACTTATGGTGCATTAAAGATTAAAGCTCAAAATGGTAACAATTATAAACCTTTAGTCCTTTGAGTTGTACTGTAACATAAAAATTGTTAATTTCTAATGAAATCTAAAAGCATTCTAACATAAGCCCAGAAGAACACCAGTTGTTTGAATCCAGAAATATGGTTAAGTAAGAATAAAGGTTCAGTGAGCATTTTTGTGGAACGCTAACAAAGCACTACTAGGTCTAGTCTCACAAATACATTTCTTTAGATATTCCCTGAAACTGAAATTATTGGGAAATTCATAATTCATTAAGAACACTTTCTTAATGAATTATGAATTTCCCAATAATAATAATAGCTGAATTCTCTAGGATGGAAATTACAATCAGTGGAGCTACGCTAGGAAACACAATACCTGAGCACACCGGTGTCCGGTTCTGCACAGAGGAACCACCTACTGGTTTCCCGTCCGGTGTCATACACCAGCAATACCCAGTCAGAGTGTGACACTGAACCTGAAATTGAAGGATATGAACTAGGTGTTAGCCATTAAGACAGTCATTTGCAGTGTGCCCACAGAGATATCCACAATCACCACTCTGTTACAGTATCAGATGAGAATCTTGGAACAATGTTCATATATAGTATACAGATGCAGCCATTCAAAACAGGTGGGGTATTTCGCGGTATACCCCGGTGGGAATGTCGCATCAAAACGCAGTTTCACACAGTATCACGCGGTGTATCGCGTCATTTGATGTCATACCGGAAAGTATCCGGATTCACCTTGTAAAACCGCCAGGAGGAGCCAATAAAGCTTAACCTCTCATGTACAGCATTTGAGCTTTTAAATTTAAACTGTGTATTACAGCATGTTAATCATCAGTCATTAAAAAGTTGGTATATTTTATGAAAGCAAGATTGCTCGGTTGGGCAAAAGTACACAACCTACCTTTATCATAAATATTTTAATTATGCAGAAATATTTTATGCATCAAAGGCTTTACCGAAGATATTACTCATATTATTAATAATGAATGACCTTGGACAAGCTGTAAACTCAAAGTAGTACGCTGGTCCACATTATTTGTAACTGTCATTTTAAATGAAAAGACTTTATTTTTTCATCGACAAAAACTAACACCACAGCATTTCATTGATCTAACTAACAAGGACGGGACATTAGCTAGCCAATAGGATATAGGAATAAATTACTTTTTTTGTTTATTTCTTTAGCACATTTATTTGAACATTTCCATCGATTGTACAAGCACTGAAAAACTGTCCAATCCCTAGTTCGTCGGGCATTTTCTTTTAGTATAACAGACATAAAAACTCCCTTGCTTTTAACAGAGCGTTTCATAATTTCTTACAACGAAAATTATTTAAACTGCGACACTTATCATTCAACCAGACCTCAAAATATCACAAGGATCCTCAAGAGCACAACAAAGACTGTTTTAAAAGATACTTGTACCAGATACATGAGAATCCAAGCTTTTTTATCTATGCTTTCTTATCTATGCTAAGAAGTACTCTTTAAAATTTATCACACAGTAACAAGTGAAATTTCAGGGGCGTCCGTATACCAGAGATTATGGTACCGCTTCAGAAGGGTGTCTGCCAGTCAGATTCCAGGACCGGAATTATCTGTTTTATAATCGAGAATATGTAAGCACGTATCTAAATAAATTAATAATGATATTAATTTAAGGATCTAAATTTCTAAATCTATATATCTATATAGCTGGTAGTATTACTGTATTTCACTTTCTTTGTAAACACGTTTTCCTAACACCCGAATCGCAGGTAGATTTTGTTTTTTGGTCTGTTATGGTCTGTAGCTCAAATCCTGCTTAACTAAAAATTAGACACGAGAAGAGTATTATTGGACAATGTTGTGAGGCTCTGGCGGAATTTCTCTGTAAACTGAAGAGTTATAGAGAAGACAGGTTGTGTATCGCTTCTTTTGACACTTGTAAAAAAAAACATTCCAATGTTAATGCGACACAGAAGATAATGTGGTGTATTGGTCGTTAGTGAAAAGATTTAATCATTTAATCTCTTTACTGTGCACATTTTAATCCGCTTAGTATTGAATATTTATATGGAATTTTACCACTAAAGGGAAGTTTTAGTAGCTAAGCATAAAACGCAGAGGAGCATAACGAAGGTCATAAAGGTCATAAACTATATTAATTTAGGAACATAAACTGTATGTTGCTGTTATTGGTATTTTAAAGAAAAAATACACACCAATACTCAATTTCTCCTACAGTATATTGACATTTTTTATATTTCAAAATAATGTTCGTACTGTATGTACAGTACACAGCGGTACCGCAGGTTGAACTGTAGGGCGCAAATCCACCCGAGCCCAAAACCCCACATATTAATGTGCATTCGCCTGGCGCTGCGCGGTTTTCATCACTCTCTGTGGGAGTGCTGGCTGTGCCGAATTAAACCGGTTTCACAGGTATTTTCAAAGTAGAAGGGGGCAAAACACCCCCCCACCCCCAAAACCCCTTTTTTTTTGCTAACAGTAGTAGTACTTCAGTACAGTACAATAAGTACAGTAAGTACTTACTGTACAGTACTTAATTACGATAGTACTTCTCGCATTAAGAAAGCTAGGTGTTAGCATAAACAGTAATCAATAATATTACATTTAGCACTGTAATAAATTGTGCTAATAATAAATTCTATTCTAATCTGAGAATGTAGGGGGGAGGAAGAATGCCAGTGGTCTTTTCACTGATAAACTTGTGTCAAGCTGTCAACAAAAACCAGCTGTCAAAAAAACGTTGTTTTTTTTAAAAAGTCAATTGTGTGTCCATAATATTGCTATTCTGATATTGCTAATTGCTATTGCTACTGAGTATCTGTGTACAGTACATTGTTTGTGAACCAACCGGTTTCACAGGTATTTTCAACCCCCAACCACTGTTGTTTCATCGGTTGTTACCCTGTAAAGCGCTTTGAGGAGCCACCTTTAAAGGCGTATATAAAATAAGGTTTATTATTATTATTAATATTGATCATATTTTTCCTCCCAGAACTAGTAAATTGTTGTTGTTATTCTTGTTATTATCCTGTAAAGCACTTTGAGAAGCATACTGTCCAGCTTGTCAGATGCATTCTCTTGTAAATTAAGAAGTAGAGCTTTGGGCTTATTAGTGCTCCACTTACAGCAACCCAATGTAAATACATTTTGTCTCCAAATCCACCACCACTTGTATGAATCATAGCCCTGCCAAAAGATGCAAATTCCGCTGCAATATGGCATCTCCATGTTCAAGTAAACACTGCTCTGTGTGCAAATGCAAATGCATTTAAAAAATGTTTTTTTTAAAAAGCCACCTTTAAAGGCACTATATAAAATAAAGTTTATTATTATTATTAATATTGATGATATTCTTCCTCCCAGGACTTGTAAAATTGTTGTTGTTATTGTTGTTATCCTATAAAGCGCATTGAGAAGCATACTGTCCAGCATATTGTATTTCACTACACTTTGACAGATCGTCTTCTAATCACTTGTTGTTAGAATATCCCCCAAGAGGACATTCCCCCCAAGAGGATATAGAGGATCTCTCTCTCTCTCTCCTGGGTGCGGGAGTGCTGTTGGCGGGTGGTGACGGAGAAGACATAAAGCGCAGTTTTTAACTCCACAGGTTTGAGTCTCTGTGTTCGTCCTCAACGAACCCAAATTCATTACATTAGTGTCAGAAGCGGGAGGATGGACAGTGAACAGCCGATGATGTCGGACTCAGAGAAGCGCCGGTTCTCCCAGCAGCCAAGTGACCCCCTAAAATGCCTTTTGGGGGCTAGCAGCAGCCGCCAGGGGCCGGGACGACCCCTCAGCACCGCCAGTGGCCACAGCCCTTATCAGGGCTACCCCACGGTGACCTACTCAGCGGAAGGGGGGCCCTTTCCCAGGTCGTCTCAGGCCGTGTGGCAGGAAGGAGACGCCAGACCAGCGGGGTCCAGCCCGCCACCCCTGCTGCACCCTGCGCCGGTGAGACTGAGCCGTTATAATGGGGAGATCCCATGGCAAATGTTTGAGGCCTAGTTCCAGATGGCGGCCTGGGCAAACGGCTGGTCTCAGGTGGAGATGGTGGGCCACCTCGCCGCCGTCCTGGAGGGGAAGGCCTCCCAGGCATTGCTGGATGAACCCGGGGACCAGAGGTACAACTACGCGGCGTTGGCGTCGGCCCTCTGGAGGCGTTTTGGCAGGAGAGGGGAGGTGCCGGGAATGCTGCAGGCAAGGTTGGCCCAACGCTGCTGCCTAGCAGGAGAGCCACTGGGTCCAGTCGCCGCAGACGTGGCCTACTTAGCCTGCCAGGGTTACCCTACTCTCCCGGAGGAGGCCCACTGGGAGATAGCGCTCAAGGCGTTCCTCTGGGCCCTGGTGCCGACTGAGGTGCAGCGCCACGTGATGCAGGCCGCGCCGGTCCTCTTGGAGCAGGCCCTGGCTCTGGCTGAGCAGGCTGATGCCGTATTCGAGGAGACCGGTGGGCACCAACGGAGGGACGCAAGGGGAATCAGATGGGGAGGAGGAGACGGCCAGCGCGGCGATACTGGGGGAGCGACAACGGCTGGTCATCTGCCACCGCTGTGGGGAGAGGGGGCACATCGCCCAGGAGTGCCAGGCGCTGGATCCGCAGGGACTCCGGAGGCCATTGGGAAACGGGAGCGGGGTGGCCTAAAGGGGGGAAGGCCGCCCTTGAGCGAAGCTACCCCCGCTCCGGAAAGCCAGAAAGAGTGCTTCACCCCGCCTGCTGTGGGAAGGGTTGGCCACAGCCGGGGCTTATTCCTTCCCTGCCTCACCGAGGGCAGACCCTGCCAGGCCCTCGTCGACACCGGTTTGACCATCACCCTGCTGCGGCCTGGTGTCCTGCTGGGCACCGAGGCAGCCGGACCCCCAGGGCGCCATGCACTTTGGGGCTGCGAGGGTGAAAGACCCCTTCTACCTTGCCCCAGTTGGACTGGTTGCAGCAAGTGGGTGATGAGAGGTGAGGAGATGATTCACCTGGGCGTGAGAGACGGGGTGCTGCGCCAGGGGTGGCGGGTGCCCTCCAGCGGCGAGGGCACCCGCCACAGAGCGCCTTACAGACTTCGGGTAGGGGCAAGCTTATCTCACCGTCCTGAGAGTCAGCTCTGGCACGCTCGCCCCGACACCCGTGGCTCCGACAGGCCCAGGCGACGCCTGCCGCTGCCACCTCCGCTTCCCGCTCCGGTTAACCCACACACCCCAGACACCTCCCGCACCGCCCACAGCGAGACTGATTCATTCCCCCTGCCCCACCAACTCTCGCCGGACCAAGTCAAGGCAACTACCCACTTGCTGCAACCAGTCCAACCCCAGGATACAGTCCTCGCGGACTGGGGCAATGTAGAAGGGGTGTTTCACCCTCGCAGCCCCAAAGTGCATGGTGAGCACCCTGGGGGTCCGGCTACCTTGGTGCCCGGCAGGACACCAGGCCGCAGCATTGTGATGGTCAAACCGGTGTCGACGAGGGCCTGGCAGGGTCTGCCCTCGGTGAGGCACGGAAGGAATAAGCCCCGGCTGTGGCCAACCCTTCCCGCAGCAGGCAGGGTGAAGCACTCTTTCTGGCTTTCCGGAGCGGGGGTAGCTTCGCTCAATGTTGGCCTTCCCCCCTTTAGGCCGCCCCGCTCCCGTTTCCCAATGGCCTCCGGAGTCCCCGGGATCCAGCGCCTGGCACTCCCGGGCGATGTGCCCCCTCTCCCCACAGCGGTGGATGATGACCAGCTGTCGTCGCACCCCCAGCATCAGGGCCCAGAGGAACGCCTGTAGTACTATCTCCCGGTGGGCCTCCTCCGGGAGAGTAGGGTAACCCTGGCAGGCTAAGTAGGCCACGTCTTCGGCGACTGGACCCAGTGGCTCTCCTGCTAGGCAGCAGCGTTGGGCCAACCTTGCCCGCAGCAGTCCCGGCGGTTCCCTTGTCCTGCCAAAACGCCTCCGGAGGGCCGACGCCAACACTGCGTAGTTGTACCGCTGGTCCCCGGGTACATCCAGCAATGCCTGGCAGGCCTTCCCCTCCAGGACGGTGGCGAGGTGGCCCACCATCTCCACCTGAGACCAGCTGTTTGCCCAGGCCGCCATCTGGAACTGGGCCTCAAACATTTGCCATGGGATCTCCCCATTATAACGGCTCGGTCTCACCGGCGCAGGGTGCAGCAGGGGTGGCGGGCTGGACCCCGCTGGTCTGGCGTCTCCTTCCTGCCACACGGCCTGAGGCGACCTGGGAAAGGGCCCCCCTTCCGCTGAGTAGGTCACCGTGGGGCAGCCCTGATAAGGGCTGTGGCCACTGGCGGTGCTGAGGGGTCGTCCCGGCCCCTGGCGGCTGCTGCTAGCCCCCAAAAGGCATTTTAGGGGGTCACTTGGCTGCTGGGAGAACCGGCGCTTCTCTGAGTCCGACATCATCGGCTGTTCACTGTCCATCCTCCCGCTTCTGACACTAATGTAATGAATTTGGGTTCGTTGAGGACGAACACAGAGACTCAAACCTGTGGAGTTAAAAACTGCGCTTTATTTCTTCTCCATCACCACCCGCCAGCAGCACTCCCGCGCCCAGATGAGAGGAAGACACAAGACAAACCCGCCAAGAGCGCGGGCCCGAGAGAGAGAGAGACCGACACCAAGGGGTGCAGAACCAGGGAACTATTTACATAGAAAATAGGCGATCTCCCCAGACTGTACGCCCGTTTCACTGTTACCTGGATACCTCTTAGGGGATATCCTCTATATCCTCTTGGGGGGAATATCCTCTTGGGGGATATTCTAACAACAAGTGATTATAAGACGATCTGTCAAAGTGCAATGAAATACAATATGCTGGACAGTATGCTTCTCAAAGCACTTTACAGGATAACAACAATAACAACAACAATTTTACAAGTCCTGGGAGGAAGAATATCATCAATATTAATAATAATAAACTTTATTTTATATAGTGCCTTTAAAGGTGGCTTTTTAAAAAAAAAACGTTTTTTAAATGCATTTGCATTTGCACACAGAGCAGTGTTTACTTGAACATGGAGATGCCATACTGAAAAATTCCTGCACACAACCATTGCAGCGGAATTTGCATCATTTGGCAGGGCTATGATTCATACAAGTGGTGGTGGATTTGGAGACAAAATGTATTTACATTGGGTTGCTGTAAGTGGAGCACTAATAAGCCCAAAGCTCTACTTCTTAATTTACAAGAGAATGCATCTGACAAGCTGGACAGTATGCTTCTCAAAGTGCTTTACAGGATAACAACAACAATAACAACAACAATTTACAAGTTCTGGGAGGAAAAATATGATCAATATTAATAATAATAATAATAAACCTTATTTTATATACGCCTTTAAAGGTGGCTCTTCAAAGCGCTTTACAGGGTAACAACCGATGAAACAACAGTGGTTGGGGGTTGAAATACCTGTGAAACCGGTTTGTTCACAATGTACTGTAGACACAGAGTGTTACACCAACGCATTAGCATGTTAAAGCGATTCCACTGAGGAGCCGGGCGCGATAATTGTATGGTTCCTTGATATCTGATCTGCAAGGCCATTTGGCTGCAGCAAATGTGAATTCTGTCTGAAAAAATAAAAGTATTTTAATCAAGATTCTCTTATAAAATTAACGTGAAACAAAACAAAAACTAAAAATAAGATACAATCTACAGACATTCACAACATAAACATATCTTAAAACATTTACATATATTGTTAAATTATTACTTTAAATATATACTTTAGGTTATGAAACAGCCAGTTAATAAAATCGTTGCAATTTTGTTCTTGTTTGGAGGTGGGGATATTCTGACAACAATTGATTTAAAGACAATCTGTCAAAGTGCAATGAAATACAATAATTACGCTGGGTAAGCGTTCCGAGGTCAAATTCTTCCGCGACAGGGGTACCTTTAAAGCGCAGACGACGGCACCGAAAAATTTTGGCGCACCCTCTCTTTAAAGCCCTGGCCAAATACGAAGACAGTACGTACAGTTATAATTCAAACTGAATTAAAAACTACTCCTAATTGGCATTTTAGTTATGGAGGCGGAAAGACGCCCCCCCATCTCTGGGTGCCTGAGTTGTCGCCATCTTTAAACATTCCGTGTCCAAGTCGCAGTAGGTAGAGACACGTTCGAAAAAAAGTTCATCCCAGCTACAATACATTATTTGTAATATTTTTGTGGTAAGAGGGAGCAAAACATCAGTATTTACTACTAGTAATTAGTGTACAATCTATAGTTGAAATCTGAGCCTAAATAAAAAGAAAAGGCATTTTCAGAGAGCAATTACGCTGTGTTTATGTAGAATAAGTGATTAGGTTTATGAGCAATCTAATTACTTATTCATTTAAAACGCTATATAAAATAAAGTTTATTATTAATTTGCTGGACAGAGTGGTGAACAGTATTATGCAGAAGACAAAGATAACGATTTACGTTAAAAGACATTTAATTAAACACGGGTTTGCGATTTAAATGGAAATGGGGGTGACGGGAACTCTTAATCTAAATAAAAATAAAATAAATAAAACAGGTTTTGATAGTTAATAACCACTTTTTATGCATGAAACACGGGTGATTTTTCTTCCTCCTATTCAGCTTAGAAATCTGTGTACGCTGTAAGGTTTTTACTTCTTAATTAAACTTTTAAAATATGCCTTTCGAATAGAAACAACATATGTTTTTAACTTCCTGGTGTGTAGAGCAGATCAGCACGTCTTTTTTCCCCAATCAGAGGAGTGTCAGATGGTGTCAGCCAATCACCATTCTGAAGCCCTATCGTAATCTCTGGTATAGGGAAACCCCAGAATTCTGTCCCATAGTTTAAATAGATAATGATAGATACTTTATTGATCCCGTGAGGGAAATAAAGTAAATCATTTTCATTTTAGGAAATTATGAAACGCTCGGTTAAAAGCAAGGGAGATTGTCCCTTATAGTGGACATAAAAACAAGAGTTTGCTGCGGCGTTATTGGAAACCCAATTTTAACACAAATCGCTGGCATTATATCCTAGAAGACACAGACCGGCACCAGACCGGGAGAATGCCCGGAGCATAAAAGAATTTCAGACGAACTAGGGATTGGACAGTTTCCAAGTGCTTGTACAATCGATGGAAATGTTCAAATCATTTATTCCTTTATCATATTGGCTAGCTAATGTCCTCTCTTTGCTAGTTACCTGTGGCTTTGTTTCTGCGTTGCGTAGCAACGAGTGACTATATTCTCAGGCGGAGGAACGTAAACAGCTTAATTTTCGTGTTAAATATTTTTTTTAATTAAAATTCATTCTATATAGCAATCGCATATTTGGGGACCGTTTCATAAAACTTTGATGCTTAAAATGTTTAGGGAGAAATGGAAGACTGGTGTGTATTTTTCTTTAAACTACCAAGACCAGCCATATACAGTACAGTTTACATAATATGTTTATGTTCCTAAATTAATATCGTTTATGACCTTCAGATGCGTTATGCTCCTCTTCTTTTTATGCTCAGCTACTAAAATTTCCCTTAAGTGGTAAAATTCCATATAAATATTCAATACTAAGTGGATTAAAACGTGCACAGTAAAGAGATTAAATGATTAAATTTTTTCACTACCGACCAATGCACCACGAGTGCCCCTGTCGGTCATTTTAGCCAGCCAATCACTTACTGCGGTAGACTGCGGTGGCTTGTGGGTAGTTGCCCGCGGTATGGGTTTGTACCGCGAACTTTGAATGGCTGCATCTGTATCTTTACCATCAATTGTGCACAACTCAAGTGCAGGAGGATTGCAGTGTTTTCATTCCAACTGCTCTTGTATGACCTCATTGAGTAAATCATTAGTTTGATTGTACCAATTTAACACTTTTAAAATGTCACCTTTTGATTTAAAAAGGCCTAGAAAACCTGCCAGAACCTCACTTTTTAAGATTGTAGTTGTTAGGAAATAGTAGTGAGGACCCTATGCAGAAAACCAGAGCGATCTCCAGAGGCGTAGTCGAAAGAACAATCCGAGGTCTGAAAGCCGAAGGTAGACAAGCAAAAGTAGAAACCAGAAAACAAAGCCGTAAACCGTGAGGAAGCAGAGAGTTGAAACCAGAACGAGAATCAAAGGACCAAAACCAAAACCAGGAGATGTAGTCACAAACAAACCAGGATCAGGAAGCCAAAAACCAAGTAGTAAAATAATCGAGAGGATCGAAGTAGCTCTACCCAGGAAGAACCCTAATACTGAGCACAGTGAAGCGTGTGAGGCAGCATTAAATAGGCAGGGGTAAATGGGCTAATTGGGAACAGTGCTGGAATGCAAGGTGAAATGCCGATTCCTCCAGGGGCATGGCGTAACGTTACCCCCCTCCCCAGGGGTGGCTCCCGATTGGAGAGATGCGGGCAGAAATCAGCAATTAGTTGTGGGTCCAAAACGTTCTTTTCAGGAACCCAGGACCACTCCTCGAGTCCGTAGCCCTCCCAATCAAGATATTGTAACTTGCCACGGAACCAGTGAGAATCAAGGATCATATTAACAGTGAATGCTGGGAGTGCATCAATGATCTGGGGGGGGTGGGGGCTGGGGCTGGGGACTAGAAAGGGGTGACCCGTGGAAAGGTTTGAGAAGAGAAATGTGAAAAGTGGGGTGAATCTTCAACGAACAAGGGAGGGCTAAGCGATATGTTACCGGGGTGATTTGTGCCAGAATACGGAAGGGACCTAAAAGCAGGAAGCAAGTTTGTGGGATGAGCGACGAAGGGGAAAGTTGCGGGTAGACAGCTAAACCAGTTGCCCACGCCTGAGCCGGGGTGCAAAATTGCAATGTATATTTGCAGATGTCCTTTGGCGGATACTGGTGCGAAGGAGAGCCGATTTTGCCATTTTCCAAATTTTCTGGAGGTTGCAGACAAAATCTTGTACAGACCTGGATCTCTGGAAGGGTATCCGGGAAGAGAGAGGGTTGGTAGCCAAGAGAACGCTGAAACGGAGACATACCAGAAGCAGAGGTGGAGAGGGAATTGTGAGCATATTCCGCCCAGGGGAGTAGGGAAACCCAGTTGTCCTGCATGGTAGAGATGTACTTGATTGGTACGTTCTGTTTGCCCGTTAGCTTGTGGGTGGTATGCGGAGGTCAGGGAAATGGAGGCTCCAAGAGTTTTACAGAAGGCATGCCAGAACTTGGCAACAAACTGAGGACTATGTCCCACAAAGCGGGAAGCGTGTGCCCACTGAAGGACTGTGGACCTGACCGAGTTGACCACAAAGTCTATCCGGGGGACAATGTGGGGGTATAGTGTGGCCCTCCAGAGCGTGTCTTACCGTCTGTTCAATATCCCATCTTAAGGAAGCCAAAATCCTGCTGGGTGGGATGATGTGCTCCAGGGATTGTTGCACATTAACAGGTTCATGGAGGCGCGAGAGGGCATCTGCTTTGAGGTTCCTGGTACCTGGGGTGTAGGTGATGATGAAATTAAACCTTGAGAAAAATAAAGACCACCTTGCTTGCCTGGGACAAAGACGTTTAGCCGACTGAAAGTAAGACAGGTTCTTATAGTCAGTGTGAATGAGAAAAGAATGTTGTGCCCCCTCCAACCAGTGTCTCTACTGTTCAAGTGCCAACATGATGACTAGAAGTTCACGATCTCTGACATCTTAGTTCATCTCAGCTGCGGTCAACCTTTAAGAGAAAAAAGTACAAGGGTGCAGGATGCCTTTGTCCCCGTGGTGCAGAGAGAGAACGGCCCCGATACCGTGGCTCGAGGCGTCAACTTCTACAACAAAAGGAAGGGTGGGATCCGAGTATTTCAGAAGAGGGGCAGAGGTAAAAAGGTCCTTTAAGCGTCGAAAGGCATCATCAGCTTGAGGGGTCTATTTACCCTGCTGCGGGCCCTTCGGAGTGAGTGCCGTAATAGGAGCCACTAGGGAACTAAAATTACGCATAAACCCAGGAAACGTTGTACCTGTCTTAGGGTTTTGGGGGTTTGCCAATCTGTTATTGCAGAGATCTTGCTTTGGTCCATCTTGACCCCTTATGGTGACAGGAAATAACCCAGGAATTGGATCTTGGACACATGAAAAATGCATTTTTCCTCCTTAACATAGAGTTTCTGATGAATGAGATGAGACAGGACCTCTCTTACATGAGAGATATGTTCCTGCAGGTTAGTAGAGAAAATCCAGATATCATCAAGATATACAAGGAGACATTTCCGAATGAGATCTTGAAAAATATCTTTCATAAAAGACTGAAAGACCACAGGTGCATTCACAAGACCAAAAGGCATGACGAGATACTCATAATGTTCATGGGTTATTAGAAAAGCAGTCTTCCACTCATTCCCCTCCCGTATTCTAATTACATTGTATGCCCCCTGGAGATCCAGCTTGGTAAAAATTGTAGCACCCCGAACAGATTCTAAGGCTGAAGGAATGAGTGGGAGAAGATAGTGATTCTTGACTGTGATGGCATTAAAGGTCTCGATAATCAATGCAGAGGGGGAGGCCACCGTCCTTCTTCCCTACAAAAAAAAATCCTGCACAAGCCGGAGAGGAACACGGCCATATGAAACCTGCCTTAAGTGCCTCCTGGATGTATTCTTTCAGGGCCTCAGATTCCCCATGTGAAAGGGGAAAAATTCTCCCCTTTGGGGGCAAAACACCCTGTAGGAGATCAATGGCACAATCACAAGCCCTGTGGGGGGGCAGGGACAGTGCCCTTTGTTTGCTGAAGGCTTCAGATAGATCAGAGTAACATGCAGGAATGTCAAGAGAGCTACCTGGAGAGAGTTTAACGAGGCGGTGACAACACAAAGTTAAACACTGAGGACCCCAAGCTAGCAACTCACCCCTAGTCCAGGAAATCTGAGGATTATGTTTTTGCAACCATGGGAACCCCGAGACCAGAGGGTGGTGTGGTGTTTCCAGGAGGTAAAATTGTATATGTTCCTGATGAAGGGCACCGACCTGAAAAGATAATGGTGAGGTCTGCCAGCTAATGACACCCGGGGAAACAGGGGATCCATCAAGGGTCTACACACGAAGAGGGGGTCAAATGGGAATTAAGGGAATATTCCAGGAACGAGCCAAGGAGAGGTCTAGGAAATTTCTGGCGGCCCCTGATATCGATAAAAGTGAGAAGGTCAAGTTTAGACGAGCCCCAGGAGAGTGAAGAGGGAACAGATAAGGCATTAGAAGAGGTAGGGAAATGTTTACTGCATCCCACCTGTGGACTGGGTTTAGACAGATGGCGCCGTGGAGGGCGGAAGGGACAGTCCGAACTGTAATGTCCTAGATGACCACATTAAAAACAGCAATTCTCCCGTATGCGCTTCTGTTTCTCCTGTGGAGTGAGGCGGGAGTGAGCGTAGGTTCCGTTAGTCTCTGTCCACCCCTTCGGCGAAGGCTGTCATCCAATTCGATCACTAAGGAAATTACTTCTTTGAAGGACTTTCCTCTTAGAGGCAATAGAAACAGATTGACTTCTTCCGAGAGCCCTTGCTTAAAAAGGGGGATCAAGACCTCATCATCCCAGGTTAGCTCCGCTGCAATGACCCGGAATTACAGTGTGTAGTCCGCCACTAACCTCAAAGCCAGTCTGGAAGGTACATCCTGAGATGGGGAGGGATGGTGAAATACTGTTCGCAAGGTCTCTTGAAAAACATTAAAATTTGAAATTTCAGGAGCTTGTCGCTCTAAGAGCACAGTCACCCATTCAAGAGCTCTTCCAGAACAAAGGGAGACAATAAAAGCTACATTAGCCAAGGGAGAAAAAAAATTCTTCTGGATGTAGGTGAAAGACCATTAAATACCGAGCTAAAAAGCCCCTACACTTGCTAGGATTTCCGTCAAACTTTCCCAGGGTGATAAACAGTGCTACTCAGGAAGAATGGGATGCTGCGGGGGCGGGAACGTCCTCCGGTAGCACTAGTGGGACTGCCACTGCTACTGCCTCTGCAGGGGCTGGAGCCGCTGCTGCGACTGGCTGTGTTGACATATTAGCCAAGTGACCAGTAATCTGCTGGATTGAAGCCTGCAGCTGAGTCAACCCATGGGAATGTTGTGAGAGAATGCTGCACAACTCATCACCTTCTGCGGGATCCATGTTAATGGCTCGGTATTCTGTTAGGAAATAGTAGTGAGGACCCTATGCAGAAAACCAGGGCGATCTCCAGAGGCGTAGTTGAAAGAACAATCCGAGGTCCGAAAGCCGAAGGTAGACAAGCCGGTGCAAAAGTACAAACCAGAAAACGAAGCCATAAACCATGAGGAAACAGAGAGTCGAAACCAGAACGAGAATCAAAGTACCAAAACCAAAACCAGGAGACGTAGTCGAAAACAAACCAGGATCAGGAAGCCAAAAACCAAGTAGTAAAATAATCGTGAGGATTGAAGTAGCTCTAGCCAGGAAGAACCCTAATACTGAGCACAGTGGAGAGTGTGAGGCAGCATTAAATAGGCAGGGGTAAATGGGTTAATTGGGAAAAGTGCTGGAATGCGAGGTGGAATGCCGATTCCTCCGGGGCCGTGCCATAGCAATAGTGTCTTGTCTGGCACTATATTTGCACTTTGAATTAAGGATGGTCACCTTTTTGTATAATGTTTGTTTTATCATGTGGTGACACAGATGGATCTGGCAGTAAACTAATTATTGTATATGTTCAGCAGGTGTCTGTCCTAATATTTCGGTTCTTTCTTTTTGGAACAGACTAAAACAAATGACAAAATGGAATGTCCACAAACTACAATGGAGAAGAAATGCCCATAGACAGAAACTAGTGCGTCATCTGTAAAGCATGGTGCAAGTAATATAAACTGTTCAAGCATCACTTAAAAACATTTCTTAAAAGAACTTATAGTTTAGGCCGGGAAGCCTCTTCAAGATAGCCACAACATCTTGTGCTGTTTCCTTTTTTCTTTCCAATTTTGACCCCTTGTCCTTTTTTCACTACGTAGTTTAAAGTAGTTCTGTTACCCTATCTATAGCATTGTAAAGCTTAAGCATAACCTCACTGGATTTAAAGTCCATTCATTTTGCTAAGTACACAAGCATTCTGTTTGATTGTTATTGCTTCACCCACATTCTTTAGAAGAAAGAAGGATGTAGAAGAATCTATACCCCTTTAAAAAACAGATCCCTTTCTATGTGTATACTCTATATGTAGTGGCATACAGATGCAGCCATTCAAAATGCACGGTACAAACCCGTACCACGGGCATCTACGCATGTGCCACCGCGCTGTACCGCGGTATGTGATTGGCTGGCCAAAATGACCAACAGGAGCACTCGTGGTGCATTGGTCGGTAGTGAAAAGATTTAATCATTTAATCTCTTTACTGTGCACATTTTAATCCACTTAGTATTGAATAGTTATATGGAATTTTACCACTAAAGGGAAATTTTAGTAGCTGAGCATAAAAAGAATAGGAGCATGACGCATCTGAAGTTCATAAACGATATTAATTTAGGAACATAAACATATTACTGTATGTAAACTGTACTGTATATGGCTGGTCTTGCTATTTTAAAGAAAAAATACACACCAAAATTCCATTTCACCCTAAACATTTTAAGCATCAAAGTCTTACAGTACATGTGGTTATTTTGAAACGTTTTTACCTGCTCCTTCTGACCATATTACTGTACGTTTATATAGTTTGTGAAAAATTGATCATTTTAACCATTTCTGCGAATACGCTCGCTATCGGATTAAACAAAAGCATACTTAGGGAATAGGGAATATGACATGGATTCGCTTATCTAAATAAATTAATAATGGTATGACTATATTTCTATATTGATATGTGTATTGCTGTTTCAGTGTGTGTCACATGACTTGCCTTGGTGGTGTGACAGCTTAAGTGACTGATTTATAAGCGTGAGGTCAGGTGTTCAAATCCAGCAATCGCTATGAGTTTTAACAAATAAACATTTCTTTGAAAAACTAAAATTGCAAATATTATGGACACTACAGTATATTGACATTTTTTATATTTCTAAATTTCACAACATGTTCGTACTGTATGTACACAGAAGTACCACAGGTTGTAGGGCGTAAATCCACATGAGCCTGAAAGCCCTACATTAATGTTGTGTATTCGCCTGGCGCTGCGCGGTTTTCATCTCTCCCTGCGTGAGTGCTGGCTGTGCTGAATTAAACCGGTTTCACAGGTATTTTCAAAGTAGAATAGGACGAGTCTTCCAGCGAAAGACACTCCACCTTCCCCCACGGACATGTTTTCTTAGAAAAACAGATTCACAGCGCGAAGCTGTGTCAGTCATCTGTGTAAAAAAAATCGGTTTGAACACCATGGGGTCTGTTTTTAATAAGCTTTTTAATAATAGTTTTATGTACAGGCTGTGAAAAGTTTCACAAGTAGAGGTCTTTAAAATTAGGCTGGGCAAACGATTATTTTAATTCTTAAAATATAAATAAAAAAACGAGATATAATGATGTGTTCCTACTTAGACATTGCACGACTTTAAAAGCTATAAAAACAGGTTTCGATAGTTAATAACCACTTTTTATGTGCGAAAAATGGGTGATTTTTCTTCCTCGTGAAGGAAAAAATCATATTCTGTTGTCTTCCTGGTATGTAGAACAGATCAGCAGGTCTTTTTTTCCCAGTCAGAGGCTCTGAAAACAGCGTGTTGCCCACCTCGCTGTGTCAGAGGGGGAGGCAGCACCGAGAGAGGAAGGGAGCTCGGAGCTCAGTAATGCACAATGGCTGTAAAGCAGCAATTGCGTTTATAACTTAGTGTTTAAAATTAAACAACATAAATCATTTTCTTTTACTTCTAAGTCCCTTAATTATCATTAAGCACAGATTTATTTTTTGATACCATCGTTAGTCAAAGCAGGAACTTACTGTATTTTCTAATGACATTACACGTGGAAAGATTACAGATTTTAATCGTCTTTAATTTTGTTATACATTTTAGAAAAGTTTCATCTATGCATACACCACAAAACTATTTTTGATTGTATTTCTGAATGTTATCTATAAAAAAAACTTGTAGCTTACTCAATGATTCCAAGATGATCACGAGGAAGTGTACTGCATGTCTAATGGTCTAACCCCATATTCCCCATTTTGATTAAAATCGCAAACGCGTTTAATTAAATGCCTTTATTGATTCACAATCTGACAACGCAATGTAAATCAATATCTTTGCATTCTAAGTCCCTTAATTCACTTTAAGCATAGCTTTCTCACTATTTAAATTTATTTTTCATACCATCGTTAAACAAAGCAGGAGTGTATACTACTTCCTCATGGGATCAAACATGGAAAGATTAGAGTGTAATCATTTTTTTTTTCTAATAAATTTTAGAAAAGTGTCATTTATACAAAAAAGTTGCATTTAATACCACTCGATAGTTATATTAATAGAGATTAGTTCTCTATTAAAGCTCAGATCAAAGATCAAACAGCAATATCTCATACACTGGGACTGATCTGTGATCTGTGATGTGGTTGAGTGTGAATTGTGGTGCTCTAGCAGGCTAGCTGGTGTCTGTGTGGTTCAAGCTGTGCTGAAAAAGAAAAACCGGTTTAACAACCCTTAAGCATACTGTAGTTTTTGTTAGACCATTAGACATGCAATACAGTTCCTCGTGATCATCTTAGCGCCCCTAAGATGAGGGGCGCCCCTCTGTCCTCAACGACTACAGACCAGTTGCACTGACTTCTCACATCATGAAGACACTGGAGAGGCTGGTCCTATCCCACCTGAGACCCCTGGTCAGCTCATCACTGGACACCCTACAGTTTGCCTACCAGCCCAGTGTTGGTGTGGAGGATGCGATCATCTACATGCTGCAAAGGGCCTACTCACACCTGGACAGGGCTGGCAACACTGTAAGGATCATGTTTTTCGACTTCTCCAGTGCCTTCAATACCATCCAGCCCTTACTTCTAAGGAGGAAGCTGGAGGAGATGCAAGTCGATGCCTCCACGACCTCGTGGATCACTGACTACCTGACAGGCAGACCACAGTCTGTGAGACTTCAGAACTGTGTGTCTGAACAGGTAGTGAGTAACACAGGGGCACCTCAAGGGACAGTTCTTTCTCCATTCCTCTTCACCCTCTATACTTCGGACTTTAAGTACAACTCAAAGTCATGCCACCTGCAGAAGTTCTCAGATGACTCTGCAATTGTGGGATGTATCAAGGGTGAGCAGGAGGAGGAGTACAGAGGACTGGTCAGCAGCTTTGTGGAGTGGTGTGGGGTGAACCACTTGGAACTGAATGTGACGAAGACAAAGGAACTGGTGGTAGATTTCAGGAGGAAAAAGGTCAAACCTACTCCTGTCTACATCCATGGGAGTGGCGTGGAGATGGTGGACTCGTACAAGTACCTGGGAGTGCACATCGACGATAGACTGGAATGGTCTAAGAACATCGAGGCCATCTATAAGAAGGGACAGAGCCGACTCTACTTCTTGAGGAGGCTCAGGTCCTTCAATGTGTGTAGTAAGATGCTACACATGTTCTATCAGTCGGTGGTAGCGAGTGCCATTTTCTACGCAGTGGTGTGCTGGGGCTCTGGGATTAGAGCAGTAGATTCCAAAAGGCTGAACAAGCTCATCAGGAGAGCAAGCTCTGTCATTGGGTTTGACCTGGACTCCTTGGAGGTAGTGGCTGAGAGGAGAATGAGGTCCAAACTAGAGGCCATCATGGACAACTTCTCCCATCCCCTCTTTGACAGGCTGGCAGGAATGAAGAGCACGTTCAGCAATAGACTGATTCATCCACGGTGCGACAGGGAGCGCTACAGGAGGTCATTCTTGCCGTCTGCCATAAGACTGTACAACGCATCCACCTTGCGTCTTGGCAGAGGCAACATCGACAGTGACCTGTTTCTGGACTAAACGCATCTACACATCTACTGCTACATCTGTTCTCTTTCTTTTTCCTTTTCTTTTTCCCGTTTACAACCACTTTTTGTGCAATATATGCCAGGGACCTGTGCAATACATTTATATTTATATCTATAGTTACATCTATATTTATATTCATATGTGTGATATGAGTGTGATACGATTTTCTGTGTACTGTTCTGTTCTAGTTTGTTCTTGTGCGTCCGGACTGTGAGTAACTCTTGTATTGTATTGTATGTATTGTACTATTATTATATAATTCGTTACACTGTGGCTGTGTTGTGTGTGTTAAGCTGCTGTTGCACTGCAATTTCCCTCACGGGATCAATAAAGTATCTATCTATCTATCTTAGAATCTTTAAGTAAACTGCAAGTTTTTTTTTATACATAGCATTCAGAAATACAATCAAAAATAGTTTTGTGGTGTATGCATAAGATGAAACTTTTCTAAAATGTATAACAAAATTAAAGACGATTAAAATCTGTAATCTGTAATCTTTCCACGTGTAATGTCATTAGAAAGTACAATAAATTCCTGCTTTGTCTAACGATGGTATCAAAAAAGAAATCTGTGCTTAATGATAATTAAGGGACTTAGAAGTCAAAGAAAATGATTTACGTTGTTTAATTTTAAACACTAAGTTACGAACGCAATTGGTGCTCTATAGCCATTGTGCATTACTGAGCTCCGAGCTCCCTCCCTCTCTCGGTGCCACCTACCACTCTGACACAGCGCGGTGGGCAGCACACTGTTATCAGAGCCTCTGATTGGGGAAAAAAGACCTGCTGATCTGTTCTACATACCAGGAAGACAACAGAATATGATTTTTTCTATTCAAAACGTGTGTTGTTTTTATTAAATCTGTGTATTTTAAATGTTTAATTAAGAAGTAAAAACCTTACAGCGTAGACAGAGATTCTAAGCTGATCACGAGGAAGAAAAATCACCTGTTTTTCATGCATAAAAAGTGGTTATTAACTATCGAAACCTGTTTTTATAGCTTTTAAAGTCGTGCAATGTCTAAGTTAGCAGGAACACATCATAATATCTCATTTTTTATTTCTTTTATAAAAATTTTAAAATTGTTTGCTCAGCCTAATATAAACGTACAATAATATGGTCAGAAGGAGCAGGTAAAAACGTTTCAAAATAACCACATGTACTGTAAGACTTTGATGCTTTAAAATGTTTAGGGAGAAATGGAATACTGGTGTGTATTTTTTCTTTAAAATACCAAGACCAGCCATATACAGTACAGTTTACATACAGTAATAAGTTTATGTTCCTAAATTAATATTTTTTATGAGCATTTGAAAGGTGTGGTGAATCGGAGATTCTCAAGACTTACTTTGTATGATTGGAAACAAATGCGTGATCGGATCAACGAAATGCTGTGGTGTTACTTTTTGTCAATGAAAAAATAAAGTCTTTTCGTTTACAAAGATGGTTACAAAGAAAGTGGACCAGGGTAATACTTTGAGTTTACAGCTTGTCCAAGGTCATTCATTATTAATACTATTAGTAATATCTTCGGTAAAGACTTTGATGCATAAAATATTTCTGCATAATTAAAATATTTATGATAAAGGTGGTAGGTTGTGTACTTTTGCCCAACTGAGCAATCTTGCTTTCATAAAATATACCAACTTTTTAATGTATAATGATTAACATGCTGTAATACACAGTTTAAATTTAAAAGTCTAAAGAGTATACAACTTAAATTCTTAATTGAATAAAGATTGTCCCTCAGCAGCGATCGGGATTCGAAACATGGTGTTTTCTGGCGACAGCTCAAATGCTGTACATGAGAGGTTAAGCTTTATTAGCTCCACGAGGCGGTGATTCTGGATACTGTTATCTTACTGCGGTATCATACGGTATGACGTGTTATGACGCATTCTGATGCGACACGCGGCGTACCCCGCTTGTTTTGAATGGCTGCATCTGTACCACTGGTCTAACTAAAGGTTTTGCAATTATCAGTATTAAATTTAATTTCCCAATGTGTTTATCCAATCCCTGATTTTGTTGAAGTGTTGCCTTGTAGTGCTGAGGCCCTGGGTTCAAATCCAGACATGGGATGCTACTTGCACATTTGTATGTGCATGTTTCAATGGGTTTGTTTGTGATCTCCGTGTTCATGTGGGGTTCCTCTGAGTGCTCTGGTTTTCTCTCACAGTCAAAAACTATACTGGCCCTAGGTGCGTGTGAGGCTTTGTGCTTGTGTCTGTGTGTCTGCCCTGCGATGGACTGGTGGCATACCACCTGTCAAGATTAGATGTTATATATACTTCATAATCCATGCATGTAAATTAATTTGGAGTCCTATGGTTTTTAATTTGAGCATCAACTTTTATCAGGGACTTTAACAAAAGATTCCAGAACTCTAAATATATAATGTCACGTGTTCTTTGACTTAAATCCATTTTTAAGATCTCTTAAAATGTGATTTGGTCAGCATTCTTCTATTTTAACTTTAAATATTGTTTCTTAACTTTAGCTAACAAGGTAAGACTGATTGGTCTAGAGTTTCCTGGTTCAGCTTTCCCCCTTCAGTGGGTTTAAATCCAATTCTGTTGGAATATTGTATTTAGGGATCAATAAATAACAGCTGTCATTTTCTTAAATATGACTGTGAAAATACCATCAGGACCTGTTGATTTATTGCTCAGTGTCAGCTTCCCAAAACTGAAAGATTGTTGTATAACAATGGGCATGTTTTTGACATTTTCTATTTGAAAAGAATTTGGTAGTTTTCTCAATAATCCTGCACTTACTGACTGATCCACAGTAGTTCTTACTATTTTTTTACTATAGTTGCTGTTACGGTCAGAAAACTACAATCCACTACTTCTAATATATTTTCCAAATATTTACTGTTCTTAATACCTTAATTTTTACAGTTTGCATTTAAAAATATCACATAAAAACACTAAAAATAACTACACTCACACAAGATTTATTTTTGCACCATAGTATTACAAGTTATAATTTTTATTGTTTTGCCTGGAAAAGCAACTAGCTTTGGCATACTAACCTGTGCATAAGACCCATCCTCATTGCACTCGGGGATGAAGATGGCCTCCTGCGGCCTCTTGGCCTGCTCCAGGGCTTGGGACCTCTCAGCTCTGCATTTTGTCAGCCCTGCATCTATAATACAAGCAGACCTATACTGACTTGTAATGGATCATCTGCCCCTACAAAAGCTGAGCAGCCTAACTCTTAATAGCAAGAAACCAGGAGCAGTGACCCTCTCAGTGCAGCCCCAGGAAATCAAGCAGAATTGAATCTGCAGGGAAGCTGAAAGCACAGCTACATGGAGGACATACAGACTAATCTCCCTTTCTCTAGAGTAAACACATTAACTTACCATATAACATTAAAATTGCAAAGCAGGACTGAAATGAACTTGTTTGTTCAGATTGATATGTGTACTGATGTTCACTAATCTGTTATTTTTTGCTCAAGCCCACACAACAGCATCAGACACAGCTGATTACGGACACATGCCTAGAAACAAATGGCAGTATCTGTACTCTAGGAATACTCTGAATTTGCTCTCCTCAATCCCTTTACAAATTGAGCAACTTGGAATATCCAGTGTATTCATTTTAACCTAACTAAATGGTCCTCCACTTTTCTAGGATTTTTTTTTGCTTTTTAACAAATACTTTCAAGAGAGATAAAAATAAGAAAATATCAGAATGTTCTTCAGCCTCACTAGCAAATTATTTAAATTTGGGCCAAATGTGGAGGCCTTTGGAGGAATCCTTAAAAACATTGTAGTCCTGAGACTGTGATGGCAAGTACACCAAGGGTTTCTGAATATTGGTCTAAGGATCAATAAGAAGAGAACATGACCACTGCACTGTCAAGGAGCTTCAACATATTGCTGTGATCCCGGAAGAAATTGAAAAATTCCTTGACCATACTTGACCATTATGTATGACATAGTATGACACCATACTTGACATCAAATATTAAGTCATGCCAAGATTTTAGATCGTTTGGCTGTTTTTAATAAGACATTTTACACTCATTGGTCCTTAGTGCAGGTCTCTACATATCTAAAGAAATGTATTTAAAATTATTTAAACAGTAGAATGTAGAAGTAACAGTTTCAAGTAATGCAGAAAAAAAAAATCTGGCAGTAGAACTTGTCACTACTCATTCTAACCTAGTACTGGTCATATTTTTTTGTGGATAACTGGATGTCACTTATTTTTAAATGAATTACAGGAATCAGGATTGTTTCTGTGGACAGAGGAAAGAAGCTTTAGTGCAGTTAAAACTTAGATTATCTAAAATTCATTGTAAATTGAGCATCTTGAAATGAGAAACCTGTGACAGACACGTATCACTTTCCTTGAAATAGCTGGCAGGCATGACAATATAATTGTGAATCATGAAACTATATAGCCTAAAACATGTCCCAAGTTGAAACACATTGTAATATTCCCTTTTTTACCCTTCTTCCAAATCACACACTGACCAGACCAGCAGGGAGACATATTTCCAGTGGACAGGGTATATAAATATGCTCTTCCACAGAGGCTGTTACCTCTATAGATCTGATTTCCTGCACACTTGACACAAAATAGAATAATGGTTAAATATTAGCATCATACCAAAATTTATAATGCATGAATCAGCTGATAGACCATATTTTCATATTCCAAGAATATTGAGGTCCGAGAAGACCCCAAAACTCTTCCAAACGCTTTTTAGTTTTGAATTATCTGGCAAAGTGGGTTTGCAATGTTTTAAACTTAACTTTAAAGTAAATTAAAATAAAAGAAAACAGTCCTCGGGATTCATGGGACATTCCATTTATGGGGCCATTCCCACTATTGGAGAGTGTATCTATGTAAATCATTCTCATATATCCACACATTGCCATGTTTCCATGTTTCTTTACCAGCCTCGTTTTCCAGCAGTAATGCAAAGTCCTTTAACATCTCAACTACATACCTCTTAGCTCCAAGTCTTTGCCTTCAGGTGGTAGTTCTGTGGCTGCGGCACTTGGTGAATCAATGCGAATCCAGTTTTTTCCTGAAATATTCCCAACAATAGATTTTCTTACAAAACCATTAGGACAAATAGAAAATTAATTGAAAAATGCATATGCATGCAGTACAGAACAGTACACAACAACACTCTCTCTGCAGCCTTACTGGTTAAAGCAGATTACCCCTGAGAGGAAGAATCAGGAGATAGCCTTACCTTTACAGCGGCCACGGTGTGC
This sequence comes from Atractosteus spatula, assembly GCF_055471065.1. Classification (NCBI taxonomy): domain Eukaryota; kingdom Metazoa; phylum Chordata; class Actinopteri; order Semionotiformes; family Lepisosteidae; genus Atractosteus; species Atractosteus spatula. The sequence continues at coordinate 28,020,199 of NC_142714.1, read as the reverse complement.
AATGGAGAGTGAATGATTCTTACAGCGTGCCTTCTGGAAGTCACAGCCAGTGTCATAACTCCATCCATCAGAGCCACAAACAGGTTTGCCCTGTGTCCGCAAGCAGGTAACACTGCACTGAGTTTCCCGGTCCCCAATCAGCCACTGTTATCGGGAAATGCACATTTAGTTTAATCCATTACCTGTACCATTAATGACCTATATCAGTCAGTCTTGGAATAAACCTTAAATTTTTGAATATGTGAGGGAATGAATAACGAAGCATACAAACATTGGAGTTTATCCTCATCTGGGAAATAAAATTAATGTTTTTTGTAAACTGTACAAACATGCTCAGTATAAAATGATCAGCTGGAGATATTTTTGAGAATATATTTAGCTTTTTTTGAAAATAACAAATTAAATACACATTTCATCACCTTCATGACCCAGCAGTGGGGGAACACCAAATCCATAAAATCTTAAAAAACTGTATCAAATAATGTAAAGAAATAATAGTCATAATAGAGGATGCCAATCTCCAAAATTTAATCAAATCTACACACTACCAAAATGTGTGTATAAGGTGGACAGAGTATATACAAGGGATGAAACAAGTTTTATATGATAAAATCTACAATGGACAAGTACTCTCTGTAAATAATTTATGTGAATCATTTAACAACTGAAATAACATGGATACTGTACATACCTAAAAAAAGAAAACCAGTTATCTTATACTGAGATTGCAAACAAAATGCAAGGAAATTTCTCAATAATAAAGTATACGCTATAATGTGAATCCTTTATTTCTGCAAAATGAAAAACGGAAAGAGAAAGGGGATTTAATGACTTATGCTATTTTTAAATCTTTCAACAAAATGTCAAGTTGTTACTTATGTATTGTATGTAATCATGGGGCCAAAATATCATTCAAAATGTCTTAAGGGACATTAGCATAAAATATTTCTTGACATCTGTATGGAAAGACTGGACTTGCTTTTATGGGGTGCCAAGATATAGGATTGTCAGGATTAAACCAAATTTAACTTAAACCAAGAAACAAATTAAAGTTTGGTTGAGAAGGGCCAGCCCATAGTTCTCTCATGCTTCTTAGTGGAGAATATGCAGTCAGTTATTTTCCATTATAAGTTGGAAATTGTAGCACATAATATATCCCATTCTCATACAGGGGGAGAAAATAGAATTTTAAAATTAAACACAGGCAGGTGGAGAAGCTAATTGATGTTCATTATGGAGATGTAAGTTTGACAAATCCATCTGTAGTCAAATCAGTGAATGTTTAAAAATGTTATTAAAGTTGTTTACTGTGTTAGCATGCAAAGGAGAATAAATTTCAATACCACTGTATTCGTATTTGATTGACCAGAGGAACCACAATCAGAGGTAGGAAAGAGGTTTAGTAATGTAAACTTAGAATTAATATTTTTAAATATATACTTTATAGATAAAGTACTGAAATCATTGAAAATAGACAGCAGATGAGGTACAGACATAGTCTACATATGACAATATACTAATATCAACATTGAATTGCATAAAATGTAGTGTATTATTAACACAACAGTAGATTGATAAACAGCCTGAGCTAGAAGGTCCAAAGACAAGGTAAACAACAGAGGCTGATCAAATTCTTGCTAGTCCTCAAGAGGGCATGGGCACTAGGGGTGTCGAGGCCTGTGAAAGAGGTGCCTAGGCTCCTAGTAACCAGGGGGACTCCTGCTGAGCTAGCAGGAATTAAGGACTGGGGAAAGGGAAGAGATCAATGCCAGGGATATGACTGTAGTGGGTTGCTTGCCTGACAGTGAAACCGGGCAGAACCTGGGAGAGACAGGGAAAGAGAAAGCATTCCCTTGAAAGGAGAAAGAGGAGAGCAGGAGGGTGGAAAGGAATTGGCCTCTGCTGTTTCAGAAATCTAGAGGAGTGAAGAACTCAGCAAAAGCTGGAAGAGAAGAAAAGACATCATGGGACAGCAGAAAGGTGACTGGTTTTCACACAGTTTGGAGAATTAGAGCTCAAAGAGTGAAAAGGTCATTTCTAACCCTCCATGGAGGAAGTGAACAATGTCCAGTCAGGCTGGAAGCCAGTGAATGCAAAAGGATGATCTAACGTGAGTAAAAAAATGTGTGATGGACACATAGGAACAGTAGAGAAAGTTTTCTGGCAAGAGCAAGCACTGATTGTGAGAAAGAAGCACAAAAGGTTTGTATCTATTTGTAGGAGAGATGTAGGTGAGATTAGGAATTTAACTGTGACCTCATCCTGAATTAATGATTTAAAACACCATTGGTTGGGATGTCTCCCATTAAAGTAGTAAGTTCGCATATATGTATTTACAGCTACAGATGCAGCCATTCAAAATGCACGAAGTACGCTGTGGTAAAACGCGGTAGGCGTGGTGGGTCATAACGCGTCATACCGTAGTTATGATAATAGTATCCGGAATTACCTTGTAAATACTAATAAAGCTTAACCTCTCATGTACAGCATTTGACCTGTCGCCAGAAAACGCCTGGTTTCAAATCCCGGTCACTGCTGAAGGACAATCTTCTTCCAATTAAGAATTTAAGTTGTATACTCTTTAGACTTTTAATAATTTTAAACTGTGTATTACAGCATGTTAATCATTAAACATTAAAAAGTTGGTATATTTTCTAAAAGCAAGATTGCTCAGTTGGACAAAAGTACACAACCTTCCACCTTCATCATAAATATTTTAATTATGCAGAAATATTGTTTGCATTGAAGTCTTTATGGAAGATATTACAAATAGAATTAAAAATGAATGACCTTCAACAGGCTGTAAGCTCAAAGCTTGACACCTGAAGAAGGCTCCACGGCCGAAACGTTGTGTTCTCTTTCTTCTTTTTTTCAGAATGGAATAAACCTATTACTTGTTCCTTTGTAAGCTCAAAGTAGTACCGTGGTCCACTTTCTTTGTAACCACCTACATCAGTTTAACTGTTGCAACACGCAAAGACATTATTTTTCATTGACAAGAAGTAACACCACAGCATTTCGTTGATCCGATCACGAATTCATTTCCAATCGTACAAAGTAAGTTTTGAGAATCTCCGATTCACCATGCCTTTCACATGCTCATAAATTATATTAATGTAGGAAAATAAACATATTATGTAAACTGTATATGGCTGGTATTGGTAGTTTAAATAAAAAATACACACCAGTATTCCACTTTCTTCCTAAACATTTTAAGCATTAAAGTCTTGCATTCGGTTACATACTGTGGTTATTTTAGAAAAGGTTTTACGTGCTCCTTCTGACTATATTAAGTTTATATGCTTTGTAAAAAGTTATCATGTTTTAACCTTTTCTGAGAATATGCCCGTTATTGCAGGAAACAAAAGCATACTTTTTAGAATTTGATTAATAGAGAATATAATATGGAATCACGTATCTAAAGAAATTAATAATGATAAAATTATATTCATATACTGTTGCTCAAATTATCACACTTTTTTTGGAGATGTCTCCATCAGTTTCACTCCTTCCCATGTGATTATGTCTGTGGCGTAATGGGTTAGGTGTGTGCCTTGCACGCGTGAGGTCAGGGCTTCAAACCCAGCAATCGCCATGAGTTTTCTTTCAACAAATAAACATTTCTTTGAAAAACTAAAATAGCAAATATTATGGAAACTATATTGACATTTTTAGAATTTGATTAATAGGTAATATAATATGGAATAGCGTATCTAAAGAAATTACATTTGGAATAGAAATTATATAAAAACTAAAAATCAGAGGTATATTTACTATAGTCAATACAAAATGTATATCCTAAGATAAGAGACAGGTGAGTTAATTTCGCGCGGTACGGGGTTGTACATAGAGTGAAGCTGCCACAGAGACAAAATTGCAGCTTTAACCGTTAATCAAACTAGGAGAAGCTTAAATAGACAAAGAAGAACCAAAACAATGAAATAAGACTATTATTATGGTCTAACAGAATGTGAGACTAAATTCAGATTAAATACTTTACAGGAGAACCTAATAAGGAAAGTTATAAAAGCACATATGTTACAGAGAGAATTTTGCTTGAGTTGAACTGGTTACTAACAGTATAGGAATTGTTTTAAATCTAAACTATAGTAAAACTCAATCTATTATAGTTTGGTACTATAATGGACCTTTGCAACAAGAGTATTACCATTGTGAGTTAAATATAGGGCAAGATTTGTTTAGAAGATATATACAATATTAAAGAGAACTCACCAATGTGTACTGATCGATCCTGTAGCTCAGTTTGATTGATAATTATCACTATGCTGTATGTATAGATAATGTATTCAGGAATGCTTTTAAGTGAGATTTACTGTACCTTGATGGAAAAAACTAATTTAGAATCACCAAAGCTGTAATAGTATAACAAGGTTACAACTAGTAATAGAACTAAGTGCCTTTTACCAATATCATTAATCGTGCATTTCTTGTTCTTACAGGAACAAATACAAGGAGCAATCCAGAGAACTAATATGTTTATATTTTACAGATAATCGTGGGGCATGCCTGAAATGTGCATTTAGAAAAAATCTTTAAAATTGACTAATGTTTGTACACAGGAAAAAAAATGGTACAAAAAGAAATTGAAATTAGACTGACAGCATAATTCACAGAGCACAAGAAAAATAATTTATCATTAGGTCTCAAGCCAAAACGAGAACTGGGATTAACAAAAATACACACAAGTTTCAACTAATTCAAGTGAATGGACTGATTACATAAATCATCAAAACACACGAAACTTAACGGGAAAAAGAACTTATCAAAGACTTGATAAAAACACAGCTGGACTGTGAAGGACTTTTTAACACAACTGAAGTTGGATTCGAATCATGTCTATAGACAGATGAACTTTAAGGACTGTGTCCTAACAAATCCGATACTCTGCAATTGTTGCAGTATGGCAAATTCATATTGACAGTGAATAGCACCTGAAAAGTGCTAAAGTAAAATTTAGCTTAGATATTTGAAATCTGTTTGTCAGAATACAAATTTAGCACAGAGAATACAAATAAATATGTGGACTGGATGGCCAAGAAAATATCAAAAGTCTGGATTTGAGTGCGAAGAAATAAAAGTATGTTGAATGTGTCAAAAAGTGAATGAGATTCCAATGAACTAAAAAATTTAAAACCGTTAAGAATTAATGGGGGAAATGATAATACCACACTTAATCTTATTCCTTAGAATGCAGAAAATATATGGAAAGTTATTAAGATTTGACAATTCCACACAAAGATGAAAGGATGGTCCTCAATATTGGAGGATATTACTAACACAAAAAGTATGAAATTGCAGATGATAATTAACTACTTAAACATATTATGGTCTATGTACAGCTGCAGCCATTCAAAACGAGTGAGGTACACCACGGTACCATGCGGTGGGCATGTCACATCTTAACGCGGTATGATGCAGTGTAACGCGTCATATGATGTCATATCGGAAAGTATCCGGAATCAGCTTGTAAAACCGCCAGGAGGAGCCAATAAAGCTTAAATTTGAACATTTCCATTGACTGTACAAGCACTGAAAAACTGTCCAATCCCTAGTTCGTCGGGCATTTTCTTTTAGTATAACAGACATAAAAACTCCCTTGCTTATAACAGAGTGTTTCATAATTTCTAACAACGAAAATTATTTAAACTGCGACACTTATCATTCAACCAGAGCTCAAAATATCACAAGGATCTAGCTGGTAGTATTACTGTATTTCACTTTCTTTGTAAACACGTTTTGTTAACACCCGAATTGCAGGTGGATTCCGTTTTTTGGTCTGTTATGGTCTGTAGCTCAAATCCGGTTGTGTATCGCTTCTTTTGACATGTAAAAAAAACATGCCAATGTTAATGCGACACGGAAGATAATGTGGTGTATTGGTTGTTAGTGAAAAGATTTAATCATTTAATCTCTTTACTGTGCACATTTTAATCTGCTTAGTATTGAATATTTATATGGAATTTTACCACTAAAGGGAAATTTTAGTAGCTAAGCATAAAACGCAGAGGAGCATAACGAAGGTCATAAAGGTCATAAACTATATTAATTTAGGAACATAAACATTATGTAAACTGTATGTTGCTGTAATTGGTATTTTAAAGAAAAAATACACACCAATACTCAATTTCTCCTACAGTATATTGACATTTTTTATAATTCAAAACAACACATGTTTGTACTGTATCTACAGTACACAGCAGTACCGCAGGTTGAACTGTAGGGCGCAAATCCACCCGAGCCCAAAAGCCCAACATATTAATGTGCATTCATCTGGTGCTTCACGGTTTTCATCACTCTCTGCGGGAGTGCTGGCTGTGACGAATTAAACTGGTTTCACAGGTATTTTCAAAGTAGAAGGGGGCGAGTCTTCCAGCGAAAGACACCTCCCCCCCTCCAAAACCCCTTTTTTTTATAACAGTAGTAGTACATAAGTACAGTACAGTACGTACAGTAAGTACTTACTGTACAGTACTTACGGTAGTACTTCTCGCATTAAGAAAGCTAGGTGTTAGCATAAACTATTAGTAACCAATAATATTAAATTTAGCACTATAATAACTTGTGCTAAGAATAAATTCTATTCTACTCTGAGAATGTAGGGGGGAGGAAGAATGCCCGTGGTCTTTTCACTGATAAACTTGTGTCAAGCTGTCAACAAAAACCAGCTGTCAAAAAAAAGTTTTTTTTTAAAAAGTCAATTGTGTGTCCATAATATTGCTATTTTGATATTGCTAAATGCTATTGTTACTGAGTCTCTGTGTCTACAGTACATTGTTTGTGAACAAACCGGTTTCACAGGTATTTTCAACCCCCAGCCACTGTTGTTTCATCAGTTGTTATCCTGTAAAGCGCTTTGAGGAGCCACCTTTAAAGGCGCTATATAAAATAAAGTATTTTATTATTATTATTAATATTGATCATATTTTTCCTCCCAGAACTTGTAAATTGTTATTGTTATTGTTGTTGTCATCCTGTAAAGCGCTTTGAGAAACATACTGTCCAGCTTGTCAGGTGCATTCTCTTGTAAAATAATAAGTAGAGTTTTGGGGTTATTAGTGCTCCACTTACAGCAACCCAATGTAAATACATTTTGTCTCCAAATCCACCACCACTTGTATGAATCATAGCCCTGCCAAACGATGCAAATTCCGCAGCAATGGTTGTGCGCAGGAATTATTCAGTATGGCATCTCCATGTTCAAGTAAACACTGCTCTGTGTGCAAATGCAAATGCATTTAAAAGAAAGTTTTTTTAAAAAAAGCCACCTTTAAAGGCGCTATATAAAATAAAGTTTATTATTATTAATAATATTGCTGATATTCTTCTTCCCAGGACTTGTAAAATTGTTGTTGTTATTGTTGTTATCCCGTAAAGCACTTTGAGAAGCATACTGTCCAGCATATTGTATTTCATTGCACTTTGACAGATCGTCTTATAATCACTTGTTGTTAGAATATCCCCCAAGAGGATATTGCCCCGAAGAGGATTTAGAGGATATCTCCCAAGAGGTATCCACGTAACAGTGAAACGGGCGTACAGTCTGGGGAGATCACCCGTTTTCCATGTAAATAGTTCCCTGGTTCCGCACCACTTTGGTGTCTGTCTCTCTCTCTCTCTGTCTCTCTCTCTCGGGCCCGCACTCTTGGCGGGCTTGTCTTGTGTCTCTCTCGTCTGGGTGCGGGAGTGCTGCTGGCAGGTGGTGACGGAGAAGAAATAAAGCGCAGTTTTTAACTCCACAAGTCTGAGTCTCTGTGTTCGTCCTCAACGAACCCAAATTCATTACATTGGTGTCAGAAGCGGGAGGATGGACAACAAACAGCCGATGATGTTGGACTCAGAGAACTGCCGGTTCCCCCAGCCCCGGGGACTCCGGAGGCCATCGGGAAACGGGAGCGTGGCAGCCTAAAGGGGGGAAAGCCGCCCTTGAGCGACGCTACCCCCGCTCCGGGAAGAGTTGGCCACAGCCGGGGATTTTTCCTTTCCTGCCTCACCGAGGGCAGACCCTGCCAGGCCCTCGTCAACAACGGTTCGACCATCACCCTGCTGCGGCCTGGTGCCTGCCGGGCACCAAGGCAGCCGGACCCCCAGGGGTCCAGGCAACCCTTCCCACAGCAGGCGGGGTGAAGCACTCTTTCTGGCTTTCCGGAGCGGGGGTAGCGTCACTCAAGGGCGGCCTTCCCCCCTTTAGGCCTCCCCGCTCCCGTTTCCCAGAGGCCTCCGGAGTCCCCGGGGATCCAGCACCTGGCACTCCCAGGCGATGTGCCCCCTCTCCTCACAGCGGTGGCAGATGACCAGCCGTCATTGCTCCCCCAGCATCGCCACGCTGGCCGTCTCCTCCTCCCCATCTGATTCCCCGTGCGTCCCTCCGTTGGTGCCCACCGGTCTCCTCGAATACGGCATCAGCCTGCTCAGCCAGAGCCAGGGCCTGCTCCAAGAGGACCGGCGCGGCTAGCATCACGTGGCACTGCACCTCAGTCACCGCCCAGGCCCAGAGGAACGCCTGGAGCGCTGTCTCCCGGTGGGCCTCCTCCGGGAGAGTAGGGTAACCCTGGCGGGCTAAGTAGGCCACGTCTGCGGCGACTGGACCCAGTGGCTCTCCCGCTAGGCAGCAGCGTTGGGCCAACCTTGCCCGCAGCAGTCCCGGCGCCTCCCCTTTCCTGCCAAAACGCCTCCGGAGGGCCGACGCCGACGCCGCGTAGTTGTACCGCTGGTCCCAGGGTACATCCAGCAACGCCTGGCAGGCCTTCCCCTCCAGGACGGCGGCGAGGTGGCCCACCATCTCCACCTGAGACCAGCCGTTTGCCCAGTCCGCCATCTGGAACTGGGCCTCAAACATCTGCCATGGGATCTCCCCATTATAATGGCTCAGTCTCACCGGCGCAGGCTGGACCCCGCTGGTCTGGCGTCTCCTTCCTGCCATACGGCCTGAGGCGACCCGGGAAAGGGCCCCCCTTCCGCTGAGTAGGTCACCGTGCGGTAGTCTGATAAGGGCTGTGGCCACTGGCGGTGCTGAGGGGTCGTCCCGGCCCCTGGCGGCTGCTGCTCGCCCCCAAAAGGCGCTTTAGGGGGTCACTCGGCTGCTGGGGGAACCGGCGCTTCTCTGAGTCCGACATCGGTTCACTGTCCATCCTCCCACTCTGACACCAATGTAATGAATTTGGGTTTGTTGAGGACGAACACAGAGACTCAAATTTGTGGAGTTAAAAACTGCGCTTTATTTCTTCTCCGTTACCACCCTTCAGCAGCACTCCCGCGCCCAGATGAGAGAGAGACACAAGACAAGCCCGCCAAGAGTGCGGGCCCGAGAGAGAGAGAGACAGAGAGAGAGACACCAAGGGGTGCGGAACCAGGGAACTATTTACATGGAAAATAGGCGATCTCCCCAGACTGTACGCCCGTTTCACTGTTACCTGGATACCTCTTGGGGGATATCCTCTATATCCTCTTGGGGGGAATATCCTCTTGGGGGATATTCTAACAACAAGTGATTATAAGACGATCTGTCAAAGTGCAATGAAATACAATATGGTGGGCAGTATGCTTCTCAAAGCGCTTTACAGGATAACAACAATAACAACAACAATTTTACAAGTCCTGGGAGGAAGAATATCATCAATATTAATAATAATAATAAACTTTATTTTATATAGCGCCTTTAAAGGTGGCTTTTTAAAATAAAAAAACGTTTTTTAAATGCATTTGCATTTGCACACAGAGCAGTGTTTACTTGAACATGGAGATGCCATACTGAATAATTCCTGCACACAACCATTGCAGCGGAATTTGCATCTTTTGGCAGGGCTATGATTCATACAAGTGGTGGTGGATTTGGAGACAAAATGTATTTACATTGGGTTGCTGTAAGTGGAGCACTAATAACCCCAAAACTCTACTTATTATTTTACAAGAGAATGCACCTGACGAGCTTCTCAAACCACTTTACAGAATAACAACAACAATAACAATAACAATTTACAAGTTCTGGGAGGGAAAATATGATCAATATTAATAATAATAATAATAAACTTTATTTTATATAGCGCCTTTAAAGGTGGCTCCTCAAAGTGCTTTACAGGATAACAACCAATGAAACAACAGTGGCTGGGGGTTGAAAATACCTGTGAAACCGGTTTGTTCACAATGTGCTGTAGACACAGAGTGTTACACCAACGCATTAGCATGTTAAAGCGATTCCATTGAGGAGCTGGGCGCGATAATTGTTTTGTTCCTTGATTTTCTGATCTGCAAGGCCATTTGGCTGCAGCGAATGTGAAATCTGTCTGGCATTACCAGATTGTGAAAAAATAAAAGTATTTTAATCAAGATTCCCTTATAAAATTAACGTGAAACAAAACAAAAACTAAAAATAAGATACAATCTACAGACATTCACAACATAAACATATCTTAAAAAAATTACATATATTGTTAAATTATTACTTTAAATATATACTTTAAGTTACTGAAACTGACAACAATTGATTTAAAGACAATCTGTCAAAGTGCAATGAAATACAATATTACGCTGGGTAAATGTTCTGAGGTCAAATTCTTCCGCGACGGGGGTACCTTTAAAGCGGAGACGACGAAAATAAAGTTTATTATTAATTTGCTGGACAGAGAGGTGAACATTATTATGCAGAAGACAAAGATAACGATTTACGTTGCATTGCCAGATTGTGAATCCATAAAAATATTTAATTAAAGGTTTGCGATTTAAATGGAAATGGGGGTGACGGGAACTAATCAAAATAAAAATAAAATAAATAAAACAGGTTTCGAAAGTTAATAACCACTTTTTATGCGCGAAACACGGGTGATTTTTCTTCCTCCTGATCAGTTTAGAAATCTGTGTACGCTGTAAGGTTTTTACTTCCTAATTAAACTTTTAAAATACGCGTTTCGAATAGAAGCAGCAAGTGCTGTTTTCTTCCTGCTATGTAGAACAGATCAGCAAGTTTTTTTTCTCCAATCAGAGGGGTGTCAAATGGTGTCAGCCAATCACCATTCTGAAGCCTACCGTAATCTCTGGTATAGGGACACGACAGAATTCTGTCGCATTTTCATTTTAGGAAATTATGAAATGCTCTGTTAAAAGCAAGGGAGATTGTCCGTTATAGTAGACATAAAAACAAGAGTTTGCTGCGGCGTTATTGGAAACCCAATTTTAACACAAATCGCCAGCATTATATCCTAGAAGACACAGACCGGCACCAGACCGGGAGAATGCCCGGAGCATTAAAGGAAATGCAGACGAACTAGGGATTGGACAGTTTCCAAGTGCTTGTACAATCGATGGAAATATTCAAATAAATGTGCAAAAGAAATTAAAAAATCATTTATTCCTTTATCATATTGGCTAGCTAATGTCCTCTCTTTGCTAGTTACCTGTGGCTGTGTTTCTGTGTTGCGTAGCAACGAGTGACTATATTCTCAGGCGGAGGAACGTAAACAGCTTAATTTTCATGTTAAAAAATTTTTTAAATTAAAATTCATTCTATACAGCAATCGCATATTTGGGGACCGTTTCATAAAACTTTGATGCTTAAAATGTTTAGGGAGAAATGGAAGACTGGTGTGTATTTTTTCTTTAAACTACCAAGACCAGCCATATACAGTACAGTTTACATAATATGTTTATGTTCCTAAATTAATATCGTTTATGACCTTCAGATGCGTTATGCTCCTCTTCTTTTTATGCTCAGCTACTAAAATTTCTCTTTAGTGGTAAAATTCCATATAAATATTCAATCCTAAGCGGATTAAAACGTGCACAGTAAAGAGATTAAATGATTAAATCTTTTCACTACCGACCAATGCACCACGAGTGCCCCTGTCGGTCATTTGGGCCAGCCAATCATTTACCACGGTAGACTGCGGTGGCTTGTGGGTAGTTGCGTGCAGTACGGGTTTGTACTGTGCATTTTGAATGGCTGCATCTGTAGTTACAACAAGATGTTGATAATTGATGTCACTGTTAGAGGACCTCCTTAACTGTGAAGACTGTCAACCACACTGTGGTCTCATGTGGAATAGAGACACCCAGATAAATGGGAATCTGATATAATCAGAAACTTTACACTGTATGCAAGTAACAGTGTGCAGACAACATTGGAGAAATGAGAAAACTCCACATTCAATCTCATGGGGGTAAAAATAATGATAAAGAAATTACTGTGCCTGCCAGAGAAAAAGAGGCTGAGGAAATACACGATACACACGATATCACACGATACCTGAAGAAAACAGGTGAAGGAGGTGAGACTGATGGTGAAACTAATACAAAAGAAGCAGAAATGCTGGAAGCCTTTCACAGTGGTAATGTGAAATTATGGATGTTTATAATTGGACATAATACAACTGACATCCGCATAGCATAGCATCAACATGTATCTAAGCATCTCTCTATATATCTATGATATTATTGATAATATATTTGTGATGGAAATGTCAAAATTAGTTTATGTCAAGATAGCTAAAACTGTATATTACTTAGTTGTTCCAATTGTACAATTTTAGAACTTGTTCAAAGGGAACAAGAGGGGGGACAACAGATATCTGGCTCTGGACTGGGGTCATTGACCTGGTCTCCTGACCTGGCTTCAGAGAATTTTAAAACAGACACCTGCTGTTGTATGTGACACCACAGAAATAGCTGAAAGGTGGGACAACATCAACAAGAATAGCCATTTGACCACAAGTAGAATGTGGACTCTTAAACCCCCATTCATGTTAACATGGCGGGACTCAAGACTATAAAAACCCTGTGAAATTGTTGCAATCTGGGGCACTGTGGGAAATACACCTTATGTGTGTCTCCTTCAGTGTTTATCTGGAAGTGGTCATTTTTGTTACAATTAAACTCATTTTCACTGGACTATGCTGGGACTCCTTGCACCCGTACAATGAAAATAAAAGGAATTGGCAAACATACAGTAGCTAATGCTGATCCACAGATCCAGCATCTTAAGGTGTTTAAACAAATTCCCTCTAAATATAAACAACAAATGAGTTATGGATACTGATTTGCCAGAGAAGTGGAAAGGTTGTTTCCTTAAGGCTGTTTCCTTTCAAATTTATCTTCAGTGAGTAACTGCTGCCATCTCATAGTGGGTTTCTTTTTTTATAATGTATCCACTTGTAATGTCATTAGGAAGTTTAATGGTTTGTTTGTTTAAAGGTGGTTTCAAAAAAATTACTCACTGGTGAGAAAGGTATGTTTAATGATAATTAAAAGACTTGAAGTTAAAAGAAATTATTTACATTGCATGATTAATTAGTTTTGAAGGCAGATGCACTCATTGCTGTAAGCACTCCAGGCTACAGAATGGTCTTTCTGTATTGCTGAGCTCTATGTCTCCACTCTCTCTCGGTGCTGCCTCTTTTCTGACAGAGCTCAGTGGGCAGTGTGCTATTTTCTCAGTGACCTCCTGATCTCCTTAGCACCATGGGAAGACAGGAGAATGTGATTTTTTTCTATACTAAATGCATGTTGCTTTTACAAAATTAAAGTGTTTAAAATGTTTAATTAAAAAGTAAAAAACTTACATCTTACACAAATATTCTAAGCTGATCACAAGACAGAAAAAATCACCTGTTTTTTGCACATATAAAGTATTTTAACTATCTAAACCATTTTTTTATTGCTCTTAAAGTCATCCAATGCAGAGTTAGGCAGGGACACATCATTGTTTCTTATTTTTTATTTTCTTAAAAAAAACAAAAGAATTAGTTGCCCACAGTGCAGTACGCTATTACATTAAATTTTTTACGTTTCGAGAGACTTTAGAATGCTTCGACTGATGCATCAAAAATGTAGCAATTGAGCAAAGAACATCTTTCCTCCTGTCAAAAGAATTTCATATGTAATTTACTGTTAATCTGAGTAAAAACAGAAAATAAAGAAAATTAAACTGAAGAGAGGTTTGTGCTGTTATTCTGCTTTATATGGTCCAGTTACTAGATATTGTTAAAATAGAAGTTGTGATCCCAATCTTTAAAATGCCTGTGGTATGAAGGCTCTGTGTCATTTGTTCGCAAACTTATTAACATCTGAAACATTGTGTCTCATAAATAGACATTTTAAACATAAATGATAAATAGAAACCAAAGGTTATGAAAACCAAAGAAAAATGACCCTGAACAAAATACAAGAAGTTTGAAATTATTATTTATTATTAATAAATTAATTAATATTGTTAATAATGATCAGATACGTTATTATAGTTCAGTTTCAGTGGGTTTTTTTTATATGACTGTTATTCTCAAGGCTAAACGGCTGAAACGTCGCGTTTTCTTTCTTCTCTTTTCAGCATGGAATAAACCTATTACTTGTTCCTTTGCAGCCTACGCATGCTGATGCAGCTACCCACCTGAACTATAATTATAATGTATAATATTTTGTTTTAAAGCTTTTTGTAAAGGCTTGTGTTAAACAGCCTTAAGGTGATGAATAAATTATTTTGAATAGAACTTAATTAAACCGGTTGAACTGGTTTTTACTCCCACTGTTGACAGTATTCGCGTTAGCTCATTCATGTTTTTAATGTCATTTAACTTCGAACACATTGTGAAATACAAAAATAGTAAAGTCAATATCGTGTAATACTATTTACCATTTTATTTTTAAAAAGTCTTTGTCAGAAGAAAAACTTCTGCCATTAGCAGGAATCGAACCCAACCCTCCTGGAAGGGGAGCCATCCACCAAACCCATTCTACCACCAGCCACTTGGAAACATAGCTGAAATGGACAGGTCAAAATGTTTCCAAAGTAATCACGAGTGAATGAGTTTTAAAAAATGATGCAGATGTTTACAAAGAAAGTAGAATACAGTAATACTACCAGCCATAAAAAATTATATTTAGATCCTTAAATTATTATTATTATTATTCAATTACATATTCCCTATTAAGCGGATTCTAAAAAGCACACGTTTTTTTACTGCACTAATGATAGCAAGTATATATAGAAAAGGTTAAAACATTATATCTTTATAAAGCATATAAACTTAATATAGTCAAAAGAAGCACGTCAAAACTTTTCCAAAATACCCACAGTAAGTGATCGATTTAAAGACTTTAGGAAGAAAGTGGAATACTGTTGTATATTTTTATTTTAGCTACCACTACTAGCCATGTACAGTATGTATAATATGTTACATTCCTAAATTAATATCATTTATGACATCTAGAGACGTTATGCTCCTGTTATTTTTATGCTCAGCTACCAAAATTTCCATTTAGTTGTAAAATTCAATACTAATATTCCATATTAAGCAGATTTTAACATGCACAGTAGAGAGCTTAAATGAAGCAATCGTTTCGCAAACATCTAATGCACAAGTGCCACCTTTCGATCATCTTTGGCCAGCGAATCATATGCTGCAGTAAAGTGCAGCCCCACTAACGTGTTATGGGGTTTTAACACACATTCTGAATGGCTACAGCTGTAGCAACAACATAAGAACATTAGAACATAAGAGAGGCTACAAATGAGAGGAGTACATTCAGCCCATCTGGCCTTTCTTGCAGATCAACTTATTGATCAAGGATGTCATCCAGCCATTTCTTGAACAAAGCTAAAGTATGGACTTCAAAAACATGGTGGGTAGTTTATTCCAAACTACTACAATTGTTTGGATAAAGTGATGTCTTGTGTCTTCAGGACTATATTTTACTGTTCATTTTGATGAACTCCATTGTGTTGACTTTGTCAATTCCTTTGAGGAGTGTAAAAGCTTGTATAAAGTCACCTTGTAGTTCTCAAGCTCAAGATTAAGAAAGATTAAGAAAGTTAATTTATTTTAGCCTGCAAGTGCATGTGAGATATTCTTCCAAATAGTAGAATGTATTTGGTTGCTCTATCTTTTTTGCAACTTAGAGGGCAAAAAATACCTGAAATTAAGCCTAAGTATTGTATTGTACAATTTTAAGATGGCATACTTTAATTACTTTTTTTTATTACTTGACTATATAGCTTAACATTTTCTTTGCCTTTTAATTATTCCCATTATGATACAGAAGATATCAACATAAACACAAAATTCTACCCAAGTTACTTCTTCTAGCTCAGTGTTTCCTATTTTGTATTTAGTTATCAGGTTATGTCTTTACTATCTGCTTGCAAAACACTGCCTTGTCAGCATTAAAAGTAATCTGACCAAATGTTGTATACATCTTTCTGAATTTCTTTTGGTGTTTCCACAATGTTTTTTTTTTCTGCATTGTCATGTTTGGTATACAGGCTCTGTGTCAAGGCTTCCATGAGTGCCAAAGAACACTGAAGTAGCCAGGCTCTCAGGGCAGCCACAGTTTTGTAGAATCAAGGGTGTGTGTTGCCAGAATCACACTCAGTTCACATAAACTGCTAAACAGCTGTTAGAGTGATAGGAATGGTTTTCATAGAGCAGAAAGTTCTCTCAAATTGTAACAAAATATCTTAAAAACAGCAAAAGGACTTCTTAAGCTTAAACGTCATTAGAGTAAGCTAGTTTCTCCCAATTACCTTTATACAGTATCCTTATTAAATTCCACCTTGGGTTTACAAAGACTGGCTTTCCTAAAGTTTCCCTTAATTAAACCAATTAAGCAGTTCCTCACTTCTTCACCTGATATGTTGTGTAGTGGGGCTGCTGGCACACAAATGGCTGCCAGGTGGGTGCTGCATTTCGGTACTGGCATTAATGGGTTCCCTCCTATACAGTATATGAGCTTTGCAGTTCTTTGAGATGATATGAGCTGCATGACTCACAACTAGTCACAACAGAAACCACTTTTTTAGCTGAAGGTTGTTCGATTTAAAAAATAATAATAATACCTTTTAATATCCTGCTGAAAGAAAAGACCATTAGTCAATAATTATTAAAATATACTACTAAGATGAAAACAGATAACTGGCAGGTAGAAACGTAAGAGCACAGAATGGGAGACCATGTCAACCACAGAGAACAGTTAAAAATAAATTATGGTATAATGTTTCTACATAGAAGGTGAGCCAAGAAAAAATACTAGACAAATTCTGGCAAGGAATTTAAAATGCAAGGAATTATTTTAGAAACAGCAGAAATGTTTTAGTGTAGCCTTTACTGTGTAGTAACATTCTAAAGAGATTCCAAAGTAAGCTTTTTATACGGGGAAAAATAAAGGCTCTGTTTAGAAACAGAAAATGACAAAGCATTTGTGGACTTTGAAATTTCTACACAAAACAGATAGTGTTCAAAGATAAAAAGGTAATAATCTGAAAGTGGAAATTTGGGATAATCTGTGGAAAGATTTGAAAAATTGCTATCCAGAAATTATCCCAGTATCCTCAACAAACTTGACAGAGTTTGAGCAAGTTTGCAAAGAGTATGCATCTATCATTAATCTTTGTTTTACAATACTATTAATAATTATACATACAGTATATATGAATACAAACTGTCTAAGAGAAAGGGGTCATCCAAATTAACATATCATGTATACTGTATATACCGTTACAGCTACAGGTAAGTAGGAGTCACTTAGGAGTCTAGGAGAAAAGAAACTAGGAGTCTAAGAGTTTGCCCTGTTTTGCCCTGATCAAAAACAATTACAAAGTTTACCTTGGTGTACCTAGTTAAATTGTGGGTTAATGACTGTTAATGAGCAGTCTAGAAACACACCATATACTGTAGGATCACAGAGATGAGAGAAAGAAGGTCAGACCACAAGAGAGGAGTCAGGAGGAGTTGGAACTTGAAGCTTGCGCCATGCAAGAGCCCCTACTTCACGATCATCCAAACAAAACCTGACTGGAGCTCAGTATCTGAACCTTGCTAGAAAGAGCTTTTTTAGAATAGAAAGATAGGCTCTCATTTATTTTGTGGCATCCAGGTTTGCAGAGAGAGAGAGTTAACTGCAGGTTTTATTGCATTTATTAAGAAGGCAGCTTATCTCTTATTATGGCCTCTGTGGATATTATTTAAAGTGTTCAATACTTGGTAGCAATCTGAGGTTTTCTGGGTGAGTACGATCTTAGGCCTTGTCAGAACATATTATATATATATAGTAACTTGTGTGTTGTATGTTTTGTTGTGTGTAGTGTAGTGTTTGTATTGTCATCATTAATAAACATTTCACTAAGTGTGTCTGGATTATTACTTTTTCCACCAAAGCTGTGCAAAAGAACAAGAATTCACATGGCTCTAATTATACAAACCGCTTGAGTATAATCTGGAGAAATCACTTACAAATTGGGGTTAAGAATATTTGTTTTACTTATTGACTAAACCACTTGGTTAATTCCTAATCTTCACCAATTTCATAACTCTCCATAAAGTATTATCTATTTGTAACAATACAGTATACTGTATATGTATGGTCACTATACACATATGGATGGAAAAATGCATTGATTCTGACTACTTCTGTGTACTGTGTGTTTCTTACGGTTATACTAACTAAATTAAAGCTGTTGTACTGAACAGTTAAGTTCAAGAGATGGTAAACTGAAGGAAGCAGGAAAAAGGTGTTGTAATGCAAGAAAAGGTAAGATGAAATACTTGTGATTTTGGATTGTATGGACAACCAAATGGGCTAGATGTGCCATTGGCCTAATCTCATTAATAACAGCTCCTATATTATTAGGAAAGAGTTGGCAAGCTTGCAGTTTCGCAAAAATCATTCATTCAGAAAGTCTCTTTTTTTTAAGAGACTGCAAAAACCCCAACAGCTGTGTAGCAACTTTCTCTTCTCCCTTCAGCTGGAGAAGTGTGGTGTTTTTTTCTTCTTGGTTTGCTTTGTCATGGTACTGTCTGGCAAGCTTCATCTAACGTGTGAGAAACTTATTAGGCCTTGAGGTAATGGGCAGAAAAATCTTGGCACATCTTTGTATCATTTTTTTAAGTACCACTGGCAGACCAAACACTGTTCATAATCAAGAAAAGTATCCTTTAAAAATGAACAAAGTCAATAAATTAGCAAAAGTTACCACATTTCATCTCTCTTGGTCTTAGGCAATTGACTTTTTAATGCCGCATCTCATTATTTTCAGAGTTTTAGTGGGTGAATTTAAATGACCTTTGTCCAGCAATTACTGTTCTTGTTTAAGGAAATCTGCAAACTGCATTCCATCTCTCACATTGTTTTAATTAATGGTCTTTGCTAACCTTGTTATAGAAAAGTGAGAATAGTAAAGAGGAATGCTCGCAATGCCAAAAAATGCAATTAGGTTCATCTAAACCTGTAATTTATTTGGCTCCATCCTTCTCAAATTAAAATCAACCCTGTGTTGGCAAAGGGCAAAGCAAGAGGTGCAGTGTAACAATCAGGTGTGAAGTATAAAGGCTATCTTGTAATAGCAACAACAGAGACTGTAAAGACCCTCTGATAAAGAGGCCTTCATGACAGGAACCATCCACGTTGATGCCTTTCTGTTCATTTCTGTCTGAGATGTCAACAACTGACAGGGGGGTCAGTTTGCCTAAGACTTCTTAGACACAATCTGCCCTTTGTTACCCCAACTCCTGTGCTCAAGTAAATGGCATCAAGACAAGTATTCTATTGGTCAGAAATGACAGCCCTTTGTGAACTACAAGACAAACTGCATGAGGCTACTCTATACCATTACACACATTGCTGAATAAAAAGAAGGCAACTGCTTTTCATGTAGAAATTTCAAAAGATCCTACCTGAGCAGTGAAATTTGGTATTATGCAGCAAATTTATAGGAAGAAAAATTTAATGTTCATAACCAAATGTGGTAACTGATGGCAACAAATTGTTTAATTTTTAAAGAGGAAACAAACATGTAATATCAGTAAAGAAAATTGTCCCTCAGGCATAATTATGAAATATAGTTATAGATGTAGTATTTACTGTTTTTTTTACTTTTTATTTAGCGATGAAAGGGTTTACAAACAGAACATAACCAAAATAGTAGAATAAACATTTACCTGTGTTTGATAAACACAACAAACAACAAAAAAGTCCACACATAGATATCACTGCATATTTTCTCATAAACTAGAATCAGTTCCCTGTAGGGAGATACATTTAATCCATGTTTCCCAGTATTTGCTAAAACGCTCTGCCTGCAATCTGAGAGAAAAATTAACTTTTTCCATTATATAGATCTCATTCACAACAGCAACCCATTCTTCATGTGTTGGAGGTTCTTTTATAAGCCATTTTTGTGCAATTACTTTTTTACTTGCTGCTAGAAGAATCCCTAATATATATCTTTTACATCGATATCATTTAAATTGAAATTGCCTAAGTAAATAACAGATTTTTTTTTAATTATTCACCTTTATTAAATTATTTCCAGTATTGTTGAATTTTTTAATACTACTCTACAGCTTTGATATTTTTTTTAAGAACCTTACTGATATGGTGGTTTATTAGATTTAAGATTATTCATTTTCATCTCATTAATTACTCTAGTTAATGTGTTATTTTGTTCCTCATTTAAAATAGGCAGGTTAAGTGACTCTAATAAAAGAACTATATGTTGTTTATTTTGAGTTTTAGAATTGGAATATAAATTTTATAGCATTCTGTAAAGACTGATTGTATTTTAGTTCGGAGTGTATTTGGTTGGTTACTGGATTAACTATTTTGGAGAATATTGATTTAGAATGTTGTTTAGGTAATCATCTTGCTAATATTTTCATTGATTTTGCTCCTAATTCATAATAACTTTGCTTTAGAAATTTTAGTTTTGTTTCTACCTCTATAATTTGTAATTTATTTATTTCATCCCTAATTTTCAGTCATTGTTTACATATTGCACGAGTAGATGTTTTTTTATGTTTTTGTTCTATAATTTTTAATCCAGACAGTAATTCTTTTAATTTGGCTTGTCTTTTTTTCTTTTTATATGAACAAATGGAAATAAGTTTCCCTCTAAGTACTGCTTTAGCTATAATCCATAATATTGCTGAGGAAACCTCTCCCATATCATTATTCTTTAAAAACTATTCAATTTAATGCTTAATTTGCTCTTTAACATCATTATCATTCAATACACTACAGTTAATCTTCCAACCAGTATTCTTTTTTACCAGATTTAAGTCTAAAGTCAGATAAACTAGTGCATGGTCAGACAAATCCAAAGTTCCAATTCACAGTCCTTGCTCTGTCTAATTTATACATAAGAAAGTAGTCTATTCTACTATATGAATTATGAGGTGCAGAAAAATGTGTATAATCCCTTCCTGTAGGGTATAGATCCCTCCATACTTCAACTAGGCCTAAATCGTATATAGATCTATTCACATACTTCTCTAAAGGTTTAAGTATCTAAATTTTGATTTGTTAAGATTAAAATCTCCTCCGAAAAACAGCCCTCCTACAGTTTCTGCAGCTATTAAATCAAACACTTAAAAAAAAAAAGACGTTTCACTTGCTGGCAGTGCATAGGTATTAAACAATGTAATTAAAGAGTCTTCTATTTTCCCTCATACAACGATGAATCTACCATCTTTGTCCTTGATCTTTGATAAATACTCAAGTTAATACCCATCAAGTCAACCGTTGATGGGATGAGTATACTGTAGCTACTCCCCTTTTACATCCCGTTTTATGAGACGAATAGACAACTTTATCAAAACCCATCCTTTTCAATTTAGCATGTTCTGCGTCAGATAGATGAGTCTCCTGGAGAAACACTACCTGGGCCTTATCTCGCCTAACTTTTATTAGTGTTCTACGTCTTTGTGTCGGATTATGCAGACCATTTACATTAAAAGAAATTACTTTACTATCCTGTGAAGACATCATTTAGATGAGGAATTCCGCATACAAACCTCCCAGTCTTTCAACCATGCTGGCATTTTAAACTATACTACGAAAACAATAATAAACAAAAAATAACTGTTTTTCTTTAAATTTAGAGCTTTAAATTTAAATGGGGGGTCTAAAATACAACCCCACCCTTTATCCCCCCGATAAAAATCTCGGGAGATTAGGGAACAAGAATAAAATTAAACCTCTTGTTTTCTAAGAGGGCCCTAAATAAATATACTACTGTTTCTTCACTTCTCTCGGTCTCTAATCTATTTTACTTTATTTAACGATGCCATTTTCATCATTAAAAAAACTAACATCATATTAAATCTTAATTTGCAAGATTAAGTAATTTATCTACATCAACCAAACGTATATTACAAAACACAAATAACTCCATAAATGTCTTAGTTACTTCACAACTAGTGGAATCTAGTCCTTTTGGAAGGGAGTAAAAGGGGTGGAACCTTACGGTACCTTATAACATTAATCCAGTAGATAAACAGGCACTTTAGTTCTGAGAAAAGTCATACAGTCCTAGTAGTCTGGTGAAGTTCAGTGGTGGAAAGCCTGAAGTGTCTTGTACTGCTCCTCTGTCAGTGTCTCCTCTTTGCGTCTCCCCCTGCGGCTGTCCGCCCGCTGCCAGGATCCCTATCTAACCCACTCCTCCGCGGACCTCACTGTAGTCACTGCTCTGGCCGCACCCGCAATCAGACCTCAGCGTATCAAGTCCTTAGTAGCTTCCGCAGCACAGTTATATGTTTGGTCACCCGAGTCAAAAACATTTTTTTAACCCACCTTCACCCCCCCAACTTTGGAGGACTTCTTTATTTATTTATTTTTTACTCTCTCATTTTTGTTCTCATTAGACAATAACAGAAAAATTACATTCACAAAAAAAATAATTAAAATAACGTCCTACTAATATTCTTAACATCCAGTGCCATTTAAGTATGTCTCTAATGGGCCCCAAACATTCCTATACTCATTAAGTCTCCCCTGTAAATTATATGAAATTTAACTTGTGATACAGCCTCTTTAATCCATTCTTTGTACGAAGGTCCTGTACTGTCCACCCATTTCCGCAATGTTATTTTTTTAGCAATAACACAGTCAAAAAAGTATTTTTAGATTGAATTGCTTCTTTAACCTTTGATAAATCACCAAAGATACATGTAATGGGAGTAAGTGGAACTGAGATATTTAGGTGCCCGAGAGCTTTCCCTACTGTGGAGGTCCAGAATGACTGTATGTACTGACAATACCATAATAAGTGCAATAGTAATCCTTTATGTGTGTTACATTTGGAACATACTCCTGTATTATGCCACTTCATCTTTTTCAATTTTTCTGGGGTATAATAGAGTCTTTTTAAAATTTTATGATAAAGCAGTTTGTTACGTATAGCTCTAAATGGATAACTAACATTAAGCCACACAGTATCCCAGTCTATGTCCTCTGATCCTACACAGATATCAGCTGTCCACTGAGATGCACACCTATCAAAAGACTGTAATTGACTGTATTTCAGCATGGAATAAACCTATTACTTGTTCCTTATCAAAAGGATGACGTTGCATTAAGAAGGTTGTAAAATGTTCGAGCCTTCACTATATATAAGTCTGCAATAGTTTATTGCTGTAATTATCCAGTTCTTGTTTTAATTCACTTAACGGAAAGGTTTTAGACAGTAAACTTTTAAGTTTTTAGTAATTTAAAAATTATTTTGCTGGAAGAGATGTTTGATGAGATAATTCAGAAAAGGACAACAATTTGTTATATCTAATCTAATCTAATAAAGAGATTTAACTAATTCACGCATGTGCACGTACAAAACAATATTCCAGAACTATCAATACAAATGTAGAATATCCATCACCTCTGAAACAAAATGAGAAAGTAGTTGGCAAAACAAAACAATTTATTTTCAATGTCAATGTTTTGTTATAGTGTGTTGATAAGTAAAGATACAAAAGTGGAACAGTACCAAGACTCATCATAATAAAGTAAAAAATAAAAACATAGATAAAAAATAGATAAAACACTGCAGCATTTGCACTTGAGTAGTTCGATCAGATCCTAATGAAGACACAAAAAGTCCCCAAAAATACACTGAATGTTTAACTCCTAATTGAATTAAATTCTGCAACATTGTTAGTCTGGCCGGAGCATTTCAGACATACGTAACATATACTTTAGGAGATCATCAGTCTAGTATTTTGGTGATTGAGATTGGCATTCCATTGTGAGCTGTGGAAGATGTGCATTGACTCCAAAAGAGTAGTTAGAGAAGTGAACAGTGCTGAAACCAGCTTAGTTAACATGCTGAGGATGTTGTGTCGAAGCTGGTGCAGAGTAATGACTTGCTGGTTTTCATCAATGAACAAAGAGACAGATAAGATGGACAAGACAACTGATCGGGAAGAATAAAGAATGCTGTGCAAAGGAAAGTATACTGTTATAAGATTCTATGATTTTACATATCAAGACATATCTGACCTTCATCTAGTCTTCACCAAGTCCTAACAGATAAATCTAACCTTATGTGACAACACACAAATTTTACTTTGTCATTATTTATTCAACAATAAAATCAGCCACCATTCTTATTTTAAGGTGGTCAGTATTTATCATGAAAGCAGACAGATCTGTCTGAAAATGGGGTGTAGTCAAGAGTGATAGGTATGGCTGATAGCACTAATCTGGCATGCCACAGCAAGAACTGGATCTTTAGGAGGCAATCTATGAGAGGGGAATGGCAGCTGCTTTGTAGAAATCTAGTGCGGCCTACTTAGAGTTCATTGGTAATCATTAATAACAGTTTATTGGTAGTGGAGGTGATTATATTGAAATGGCAATTCAACTTTAATGGTAGCTCAGAGTTAAGGTTGCAGTGCTTGGAAAATAGCATTCTGAAAAGGTGATGAAAGGGGTGCAGAGAATGGGTCACAGGTTTTGAAATGGAGATCGATGCAGCAACTTGCTTCCTGACCAGAGTATAGATCCAGAATACCTGGAACTGAAAGCTAGAAGTGCTCTGGTTTGAGAACCCAGGGATGTGGGCAGCATAAATTCTGAATTGAGCACCCTGGAGAGGTGTATTGATTGCATAACCAAGAGATGGAAGACAAAGCACTCTGTAGCATAACTGAAGTGACTGAAAGAGCAAAAGCTCACACTTGTAGGAGGGTGATAGTGAAAAGGTGGAAAGGACTGTGTTGCAACCAAACTGGGTTGTGGTAGGATGCAGTTCATGAAGTTGAAAATGATCTTGTGAGTTTGTAAACGTTTCAGTTCATTGTACTTTATGAACTAGGAATTTTATTAATTTGGGTTGCATCCAGGAGTGGGGCACACAATGCAGTGATTTTGTTTAACATGTCCAGATGAGCTATTATAATTCAATTTTTAGATTCTCTATAAGTGTCAGT